>NC_046641.1:23816789-24116789 GCF_900324485.2 Mastacembelus armatus | reverse complement strand
TAAAGCAAACAGAATGAAAGCAGAGCATTAAGCTTTTCTTTCTAACTCCTCTGATCCTCCCACCTTCTCCCTGTGTTGCCACTGTGACGGAGGAGGAGAATGAGGAGGAGGAGGAGGAGGAGGAGGAGGAGGAAGAGGATGCAGGGAGAGCACACCTTACCTCCCTCCCTTCCTCTCTTTCTTCGTCCCTGTCTCTGTCTCTCCCTCTTCACTCCACAGCGACAGCAGCCCTCACCAACGCACCACAACACACCACTGCTGTCATTGGCACGCTAACACACACACACACACACACACACACACACACACACACACACACACACACACTCACACACACACCTACACACACACACCTACACACACACACACACACACACACACACACACACACACACACAGTGAGCGGCATCCTCAACACAGACCGAGACGCCCTTGGACTGCTGCAGGCGAGGTGAGTGGGTAACTACTTGAATCCTCCTTTGTGTGTCTGAGTGTGTGTCTGTTGTGTTCTTGTAAGCTGTGTTGACTTTCATTGTGTAGATTGTGATTCAGTGTGTGTGCATGTTCTTGTGTGTGTAAGCATGAATGTGTGTGTGTGTGTGTGTGTGTCTGTTTTGGCTTTTTGTATGTCTGGAATTGTTAGTGTGGTTTGCATCTGCTCTGTGTGTGTGTGTGTGTGTGTAGGTGTGTGTGTATTTATGAGGTAGACCAGAGCCAACAAGACTTGTTTTTTGCACCAGACCAAAACAAATTGACAAAATAATGATGACTCTCTTTCTGAACTGTGTGTTTTTATCCAGGCATGCATGCATGTGTGTGTGTGTGTGTGTGTGTGTGCTGGAGTGGCCAGCGTCTGTCTGGAAACTTGTCAGCTGCTGGGAGATGTGTGTGTGTGTGTGTGTGTGTGTAAACCGGTGAGGTAGAGACTAGTATCGGTGCCAGTGCTACTTGTCAAACTGTGGATTTTCGGCTCTAAACTGTTGCAGAAATTACAGGATAAAACCTCCCACGTCCTGCCTGAGGGCTTCCACTCTCAAAACTTACACAACTTCTTCTCTGTGGTGAAAAAAGTGCATCTCTTTGAACAAAATGACTCCGCACATTAACATCAAGCCCATTTTGTGTCAGTGTTAAGGTCACGAGTCCGTTCAGACCCTCAGGCATCAGATATCAGGTCCGTACTTTGGTGACTTGGCACAGCTACGTTTGGTTGGGCCGCCCCAGCTTCAACTTCAGGTCACGATAAGTCGACTCTTAGTCGACTAAGCCTGAAACCCGTTGAAAGGATGGACGCAGACAGGTAGACTTACTTTCTGTACAATATGACTAAACAGTGTTTGGCTAAACTTCCATCTCTGGATGTAGCTGGAAAATGAACAAGTGGGACCGACTGCCAGGTGAGAAGGTTTTACTGGGAAGCAACTCAAAGCTCAAACACTGGAGGGATTCACTGCCCGAACTCTTTTTCTCTTGCTGCGTATGGCAGTAGTCATGACAATTTGTGTAACTTCATGTACGTGTCGTTTGCCAAACCACAGCTCAATGCACAGGATTTGATAGATAATAGCATCATAGAGAATCAGCCATGCTGAATAGTACTGCTCATTACTGCAGTATTACTGCTGTTAAACTGCACGGACGTGCTCCAGGAAGTTTTAGAGTAATTTCTTTTTGCTGTTGTTGTGAGTGAATGTAAAACACACAGGCTGAGTCTTGTCATGTTCCTGTGAAAGCTCTTTAGGAAGAACAAGTCAATAAATAATTCAGTAAATAGCCGAAGTGTTCGACTGTGAGCAGTCGACCCCCAGAGGGAACTGGACTGGCCTCTCCTCAGACTGTCTCGGTCCCTCATCCTCTGCGTCTCTTCTTCTCTCTTTTTCCTCATATCCATTCTCTTCTCTGTTTGTGTCTGGCTCTCTACGTCTTTTACTCGTTTATTTATTTGTCTTGTATATAAGAAGCCAATAGGAGCCCCGATCCATTTTCCACTGTGCTAGAGAAGCGGCCGCCACGGAGTAAGAAGAGCAGAGTTTGGCTCACGGGACAAAAGGCTGAGTGGCAGAGTCTGTCTGCTCTCGACTCATCAGCGTTCATGTCTCACAGGTTGGAAAACCAAAGCCGTGCAGCAGTTTTTGTACTAATCAAGACTGAATATTACTGTTGTGACGTTCTGTCACACCATGGTTGTTGTGGTGTTTACCTGTTTAGGAATAGGAGACATCAGTCCAGCTGTGCAGGTGATCTCATTTGACTTAACACATGTCGAATTGTTGTCTCTGTACTTTATGCTCGCTCGGCTTTTACAATACTGAGAGCAGCTTTAATCGGGAGCCAGTGTGAGCTTGAAAATGTAAGAATCCATCTTGGCAAAGCTCGACAGGGAGACTGGGTTTCCCAGTTTGGTCCACATGTGCATAGACAGACCAGCACCTTGAATGTTTTCTACCACTGCAGCACGACCGTGATCCATCTATTGTCTTTATGGTTTATCTCTAGAGGGTCTGTCTGTAGTAGGGCGGAAACACACACTCACATTCACACCTACGGGCATCAGACCCTAATCCTGACCTGCATGTGTTTGGACTGTGGGAGGAGAAAACCCACACAGACACAGGGACCACATGCAGACTCCACACAGAAAGGCCCCGGGTCCACCTGGGTTCAGACCCTAATCCTGACCTGCATGTGTTTGGACTGTGGGAGGAGAAAACCCACACAGACACAGGGACAACATGCAGACTCCACACAGAAAGGCCCCGGGTCCACCTGGGTTCAGACCCTAATCCTGACCTGCATGTGTTTGGACTGTGGGAGGAGAAAACCCACACTGACACAGGGACAACATGCAGACTCCACACAGAAAGGCCCCGGGTCCACCTGGGTTCAGACCCTAATCCTGACCTGCATGTGTTTGGACTGTGGGAGGAGAAAACCCACACAGACACAGGGACAACATGCAGACTCCACACAGAAAGGCCCCGGGTCCACCTGGCTTCAGACCCTAATCCTGACCTGCATGTGTTTGGACTGTGGGAGGAGAAAACCCACACAGACACAGGGACAACATGCAGACTCCACACAGAAAGGCCCCGGGTCCACCTGGGTTCAGACCCTAATCCTGACCTGCATGTGTTTGGACTGTGGGAGGAGAAAACCCACACAGACACAGGGACCACATGCAGACTCCACACAGAAAGGCCCCGGGTCCACCTGGGTTCAGACCCTAATCCTGACCTGCATGTGTTTGGACTGTGGGAGGAGAAAACCCACACAGACACAGGGACAACATGCAGACTCCACACAGAAAGGCCCCGGGTCCACCTGGGTTTGAACTGGTTGAAATATCTCAGTCTGTGACAATACTGATGACAAAATGTATCAACAAATATGCAGATGAATGTTGATAAAGTTGCCCAGTATGTCACAGCATCTCTCTGCAAATACTAAGTTGTCAAGATACTGAAGAGCCGCAGCTTTGGCTGTTTTACTATCAATTAATCTATAGGACCTAAATTAAAACAGAGCACAAGAAATCCATCCATCATCTAGACCCCCTTATTCCTAACCAGGGTCCCAGGGACCTGCTGGAGCCTATCCCAGCTCTCTCTGGGTGAAAGGCAGGGGTCCACCCTGGACAGGTCCCCAGTCCATCACAGGGCCACATAGAGACAAACAACCTCACACACTCACACTCACTCCTATGGGCAATTTAGAGTCACCAATCAACCTGACATACATGTTTTTGGACTGTGGGAGGAAACCAGAGGACCTGGAGAAAACCCACACAAGCACAGGGAGAACATGCAGACTCCACACAGAAAGGCCCCTGATGGGTTTCAAACCAGGAACCTTCTTGATGTGAGGCAACACAGTGCTAACCACTCACCCACCGTGCTGCCCACCCAAGAAATCACACCTTTAAATTATGTGATTTCTAACTTACAACTGTCCAACAGCCTGATATCAGATCATAAATGTTGAGTATTGGTTTGATATATCGGTCTGGCCATGCTCCTCCTATCCACCCTCCCAGAGGACAGACCACTGCTGTCTGTCTGTCCGTCTGTCTGTCTGCCTGCTAAGGCTGCCAGCGCTACAAAAACAAGACAGCTAGGCGAGGGGCCCCGGGGGACGGCAGGTCGGGGATGGCAAAGGGCTGAGAGAGTGCGAGACAGGGAGGATGATGATGATGATGATGGGGACTGTGTTTACTTTTGTCCTCTGAGCCTGCCCTGCCCCTGGGAGACGACAGCACAGGGGAAGAGGAACGAGGAAGACCCTGTCTGGAAGAGCAGGAGGCAACAAGCCAGAGAGAGAGAGTGTCAGGACTCTGTCACAGTGAGAACTGTGCAGCTCATGAGGACGGTTTAGCAAACTGAGGGCACTGTGCTAAATTAAGGAGCCGAGTGGGGATGTTCAGGCAAACAAACATTATGTTTGGCACTTTAGGACCAAACAGTTTTGGGGATGACCCCAATGTCGAGCTCCTCTCAGGACTGCATACCTCACTGGGAACAATGATGTGTCCCTAAGCCTCCTGACAGTTGATATAATGATGAAACTTTTTTTTGTTTTGCTTTGCTAAAAAGGTTCCTGAGAACTCAAACACTTAGAAAAGGAGGAACTTCATCCAGCCGTTCTCAGAACTGTGAAAACGTTC
Source organism: Mastacembelus armatus (assembly GCF_900324485.2). Lineage (NCBI taxonomy): Eukaryota > Metazoa > Chordata > Actinopteri > Synbranchiformes > Mastacembelidae > Mastacembelus > Mastacembelus armatus. The sequence continues at coordinate 24,112,129 of NC_046641.1, read as the reverse complement.
CCCAGGTCCAACAACACCTACTGTCATAGTGGTGAAGGGAAGGATGTTGCAGCAAATTGAGGACTTATCTGATGAGACCATTACAGCCCTCGTGGACCTGTGGTGTAGCAGGTCCTGGCCTGTCCAAGCGGTCGAGGGGCCATTTCAGGACAACGGCTTATTTTAAGTTTAGCTTCAGGTTTAGGTTACGGTGCAGGTAGCTGTGATGACTGGGGTTAGGGCTGTGGGAGAGGGAAAAAATGATATTATGTCTACAATGGTCCTCAAGTACAGTCGAGTAAATGTGTGTATAAGAGGCAGAGAGGGAGGGTGAGTCTGTGCAGGAACAACAGACAGTAAAACAAAGTGTGCGACTGTGTGTGTTTCAGTGTGTACATCCATGCTGTTGCACCTACATACCTCTACGTGCACATGACTGAAGCTCGAGAACGAGCGTGCACAGCGGCCAACGTGTATCTGTACATGTGTGGACTCAGTCACGCCACTGGCTGAGTGTATACACATGCATAGCTGTCTGAGTGTCCGTCTCCTGTGTGTGTGTGTGTGTGTGTGTGTGTGTGTGTGTGTGTGTGCTTGGCAGCTGGCCGGGCTCCAGCTGTGTCTGGTTGGATAATGAAGTCCAGGTGCTGTGCGCCTGCTTTGAGACACCTGTCACCAATATTTAGTGCCAGAGAAAGCCAGACTACAAACAGGCAGAGACGAGCTGTTGGCTTATTTTAACAAGGCAGCCTAACTGGACCGGAGGACACGGGATGTAGAACGATCCCTTTCCTAAAGCCGTGTGTGTGTGTGTGTGTGTGTGTGTGTGTGAGTACATATGTGCAGTACACAGCTTCTTGAATTCATTCAGCTCCTGAGGCTTTTGCTGATTCAGACCCTAAAACCAAGACTGTTCCCTGAAAATCTGGCTCCAGAGGTTGAATATTTTAATACGTTTATATTTTATATTTGAACTAATTTGCAATAAATGTCTGTCGATTGTATTTGCTTTTTATTTTTGAAGAACAAACTAATGTCACCATATGGACTTAGGCAGCTAAGACATCTTTGCTCCTGTTGATTCATGTTGTCCCTGAGAAACAGCTCACGGTGCTACTGAGGACAAAAGAAAACTGGGTTATGCTTCATGACTGAATTTCCAAATCTCCACAAAGGTGCAAACTGTTCTGCGAACTATAAATCCAAGGCTTCATTGAGTCATTATGTTTGCATATGCCACTGTAGAGCACTAAGTACCCTCCTTTTCCTGTGTGTCTGTGCCTGTGCGTGTTAGCCTTTACCTACAGACATCTATATTTCCTTATAGTCTGACCCAGCCCACTGCCTTTATATAGCAGAGCCAAACAAAGGCCTTCCTGTGTGAAGTGCTAGGAAACTTGCCTTCATCCTTCCAGCACATTGGGGCTTGTTTAACTTTTACAGGGGCCCCTCCGCTGTCCAACCCCCACCTCCAGCATCTGTGGCCTCTCAACGGCCCGTCTGTGTCACCCTCCACCTGTCGGCACCAGGCCGTCACAGATCGCCAGCACACTCGGATACCTGCAGCCGGCAGGCTGTCTGAGAAAATGCCCTTAACCTGCTGGGCTGTTTCTCTGACGCTCTTGGAAGCAGGACAGCATCTACTGGGTTACATTTACCTGGTGCTGTAATTCAGAACATCTTTCAGCTGAACAAGATACAACTCTAATGCAATTAAGGCAATAATGTGAGTCAGGCAGGAGCGTTATAAACACTTCACTGGGTTTATGGCAGTTAGGATGCTGTTAGAGGACGAGGCCATGTAGGGAGATGCAGTATGAAGACAACACAACCAGGATGAAGTTTACACTTTGATAGGTCTAGTTTTCTAACTCCAGCAAGAGACAAGCTGTTTTCCTGTTTCCAGTCCTTATGCTAAGATTAACCAACAGACCTAACACACACAGGAGGGTAATAATGATCTCCTCACTAGTAATGTGCATTGTTGTGTCTTTCATTTCTAACAGATGATTTATCTATCTATGGTTTCTGAAAGCAAGATAGTAGATGCAGTATTTGTGTTGAAATGTACATTTGTATTGTCACATCAGTGAGTTTTAGTGGCTCTGCTTTCTGCACCTCATTAAGTGCTGGGTGTGTGTCGACTTTCTGCTGTTAGAAACTGTCTGTAATTATGGCTGTGTGCTCTGGAATCCTGAATCTTGGATCAACATTAATGTGATTTACTGTCAACCATCTCTCTGCAAAGGTGAAAGACAGCAGCAACATTACCACAGATGTTCTCAGTGGCAAGGGATTTCACTGGAGACTCAGAAAGGAAATATTACAACCACAAATGTGTTCTTGTGGCGTTTAATAAATCCGCCTTCGGGCCCTTCTGTGGCTTTGGAAGCTGAGAAGCCTCAATGTGAAGAGGGAAAAGACATAAAAAACACCCACATGTCTCAGCAATCTGCTTCCATCCACAATTCACACAAGTGCCTGGACGTGGGTTTTAATGCCACAGGAACTCATTAGTGGTCATCATATTTCCCTTTATGCCTGTGTTAAAGACTCATCGCTGGATGCTTCACAGACACGCTTCTGGTCCTGATCAGTCCAGAGGATTGTTGGGTTTGCCGTTTGGTTTGGTGGTGATGCTGGTCTGAGTGTGGAGGGGTTGCTCATATCTGGTATTTGATAGTGTTTCATCACAGACAGAAACACCGCATCGCTGCAGTGGTGCCCAGGAAACATCTGTCCACATGTTAATCCTGGCTGTCTTTTCTCTGTCTCACTCACCAGGATGAGGGTGTGGTCATGGGAACAGATTGGGGAGACAGGTGTGGTCCTGCTGGGCTTCCTAACACTGGCAGTGTCTGTGGGGAACCTGTCCACCAAGGGGCTGCAGGTACACAACACAGCACTAATGTTTGGCTCCTACTATCTCCTGTGGACACAGTGAGGCTGCTACATCAGTCTGCCTGTCAGTCCTTACAGCTTCTTCCTTAACTCCTTTTCCTTCACTGAGGGTGGACTCTCATGTCTACCTCGCCCTGCGTCTCTCTCTCACTTACGCTCTCTGTCTGGTATTTCCAGTGTCTCTCACCCTCTCTCACAGCTGCTCTGTCTCACACCTCTACCAGGAGCTCAGTGCACATTCCAGCGGTCACTCTGATGAATCTGTCTGAATGACGGGACGCAGCCATTGGCCGGACTTAATGCTGCTCCTGCACATCAGGAACGTGTGAAATGCCGTCTGCACACACTGGAGCTTCAGTACAAAACACTGTGACGCTCATTTACTGAGATGCACCCAGCTCTGACGGTCCAACGTTTGCACGGCTCTTCTACAGCGTGCTAATCAAACTGTTATTGTTAGGCAGGTATTAGCCACTTATGAGCTTAGCATTAGTGCTGACCCGTAAAAGAACGAAAGCATCGCCCTCAGTGAAGTTACACTAGATGAATAAAGTCTTTTGTTTTTTTACGTAACCCACCACGTGTGCGATTTACTGTTTAGATTATGACAGAATTGAAATTCTGGACCAAATATTGCTCACATGCAACAAATAAAACGCAATCTGTAGTTTGGTATACAGGCCTGAAAGGCAGGGAGACTAAGTTGTGGCACATGTAAAACCTGGCCTCAGAGCCCAGGGTTGTGTTGGGGCAGTGGTTGTGCAGCCACAATCGAATGGATTCATCGCTCAGGCTCCAGTGGTATTTGGTGTTGGGGGTAAACAGCAGGCCATTACTCAGCTGCACCGCTGCATAAATCCAACAAATTCATCTGATACTTCATTACGGCCTTCAGACAAAACTGCACATCTCTAAAAAAGATGCCAATAACGTATTAGAACTAATCTCATTTGACTGCACTGTATAAACTAAAGAGTTAGGTTTGTCTGAAAACGTTTGCATGCAACAGTTCTTAGTCCAGTTCTTTGTGTGCAGGAGGAGGGCGGCACGTCCAACAGTCTGGAGGAGGAACTGGAGGTGACCACGTACTGGTGGGGGGAGTGGGCCAAGTGGACGGCCTGTACTCGTACCTGTGGTGGGGGAGTGATGTCACAGGAGAGACACTGCCTCAAACAGAGGTCAGTCAGAGCCACAGTCTGGTGATTTGACTATTATCATGTTATTGAATAAGCTTCACTGCTTAGTGTTGTCACACCATTCAATTGTGATTATCAGCCATTATCTCTGACCTAAATGTACTCTAGAAGGTTGCTGATTAAGGCCCAGACCACCAAGATCATCCAGGCAGGAGACTGAGATATTAACTAGGAGTCAAATGAAGAGTTAACTCAACCTGATGTTTTATTATGTTTCATCGTGACTTATTTCATATTCTGTTGTTTTTTCTTTCTTTTTTCAAACGTTTCTTTTCTGTCCAAAGAAAGAAAGTTGCTGCTGGGAAGGACAACATGACCTGTACAGGAACCGCTAAGAAATATCACCTCTGCAACACTAAAGTGAGTCACACACTTCGCAGTTAACTTTGCTTTAGCTCTCTATTAAAACAAGCGCAGCACGTCTGACCTGCGGCCGGCACAGGACTGTGGTTGTGGCGGGCAGCTTGCAGGCGTGACTGTGTTAGAGAGTGAAGCAGGGCGGGGCGCACTCTCACAAAACCATCTCCTCACAAACAAACACTGAAAAAGAATTTATTTGTACGACACATTGTAAAACCGAGCTTTAATGCTCTGTGTTGTCTCTGCAGGAGTGTCCTGCTGCTGGGCGCAGCTTCAGAGAGGAGCAGTGCTGGTCCTTCAACTCTCAGCTTTACAACGGGAGGAACTACCAGTGGAAACCTCTGTATCCTGGTAATAACATCCATAAAACGCTTGGACAACCTTTCTTTACCCCATAAACTGACCGGAGGGAACTTTTCTGTCTGAGCTACTGAGCTTCAACATCCCAAACAGCATCATCCTTTAATTCATGTTTTAGAACCAATGTTGTCTTCCGATATATTTGAATGGTTTCATTTGGCCTGTTAGGGCAGTGTGTTGTTGAAACCTGTTCCTGATTACTCTCTGAAAGTGGCTTTTATTTTCTCACAAACACCACAGTAGTTCTGAGTGAAACAAAGGTGCAGGAGATGAAGAAATAAAATGAATCAAGGATGAGAGGGGATGAATTTACTAAATGGAGGCTGATTAAGCTCTGGAGCCGAAACTTCTCATGACTCAGTCTTTCCTTGAGTGGGTCCGTGTGTTAACCCTTTACTGCCCATGGGCCAAGTCATTTTTTTCTAATCTTATATTCTTGGATGATGTGGAAAACTACAAGTTTGAAAGCACAACACCTTCTTAATTTAATGGTGTAAACTAAAAGTTTTTCTGTCCAAGTCAGGGATACTGTGTCCTCTACAGCACCACTGACGTGTGGAGTGCCTCAAGGGTCAGTGCTTGGGCCTCTTCTTTTTTCTTTGTATCTGCTCCCACTCAGGTTAATCCTTAGGAATTACAACATCTCAGTTCTCCTTTATGCAGATGACTGTCAGATGTGTTTAGATGAAGAGCATGGATGGCACTGACCTTTTTGCATTTGTTGTGTTGTTTGCACCAAGTGACATTGCTGGAAAGGTTCTTATTGACCTGGGCTTCCAAACACAATCGCTAAGCTCTGTAGTCACAAACGTGGGTGTAAAACTTGATTGTGATTTCAAACTTGATGCACAGGTCAGTGCAGTGGTGAAATCTAGCTTCTTCAAACTGAGGCAATTAGCCGAAGTTAAACCTGCCTTTGTTAACTTTCCTTTTGTTTGTTTGCTCTCTGGGTATAGAGGCTTGGAGCCACAGTTTTCTACCATCTTGTTTGCTTTAAGTCACATGTTTATGACTTTACTTCCACTAAAAATGGAATAGTGCAGCTTTAAACTATAATAACTGAAAGCAGCAGCAGTGTTAGTGTTGGTTACTAACACTGGTCAGGACCGTGCAAGTAAAAGTGGTTTTCCTTCTGTGACCTGTGTTTGACTCCAGACGATTACGTGCACATCTCCAGTAACCCCTGCGACCTCCACTGCACCACGGCCGACGGCCAGAGACAGCTGATGGTGACGGCACGAGATGGTACTTCCTGCAAGTACAGCAGCTACCGCGGCGTCTGCGTGGACGGTAAGTGTGAGGTGAGTGCAGCTTCTCATTTACTTCAAACCTGTTTCACTTCATTCTATTATTACTATTAGTTTACAATAAGAGTATATTAAAATCTATGATATTCTGTATTTAAATTGCAAAAACAGAAAACAAATTTATTTGTACATTTGCTTATTTTAGTAATTGTCAAGTTCAGTTAAGAAACATTGGGCTCCCATGTACAATTAGGAATAGTCCAGACTGAAATCTAGACGTTTGTGTTCATGATGTTTAGTTTCCAAGGCTTCAGAAGATGGAGTTTCTGCTCCAGTTGTGTTTCCTGTTGATGTATGAAGTTTGCACTGCTCAGAAATGTTAATCTGAAAACACAACATGCAGCCTCAGAAACTGATATTATGATCAAATCTTGTTCATCCATACTGTGTTAATACTGATCATATATTTGTAAATTACAGCAGACTTCTTTATTTTATCCTCTCCACATTCTGCTTTGCTGCTCAGCCCATCGGTTGTGATGGGGTCCTGTTTTCCTCCAACACCTTGGACAAGTGTGGGGTCTGTCAGGGGGATGGCAGCAGCTGCAGCAGAGTCACCGGAAACTTTCGCCGCGGGGCCTCGACTCTGGGTGAACCTCTGGTTTCAGCTGTTGCAAACTGATTTACTCATTTAGAGAGAAACAAAGCTGAATAAGTTCATCAGCAAAGGTGACAACAGTCTTTCTGATTATAGAAAATTTTATTTTCAGGTTACTCTTTTATCACTCAGATCCCCGAAGGATCATGGGACATCCAGATTATTGAGAGGAAGAAGTCGGCCGATGTTCTGGGTGGGTGCATGTAATTATTTATTCCCAGTAAAGACAAGCAGCCACTAACTGACTTTCTAGTGTTTAATGGAAATATTCCATGTTAACGAGATTTTGCTGTGTCCAGGGTTTTTGATTTATTTTGTTCCCCAGCTGTGACCGACCAGGCGGGAAACTTCTTCTTCAATGGTGCCTACAAGGTGGACAGTCCCCAGAACTTCCATGCAGCAGGCACCGTCTTCAAGTACCGCCGCCCCATGGATGTGTACGAGACCGGGATCGAGTACATCGTCGCCAAAGGCCCCATCGACCAGGCCATCAATATTCTGGTACTGTACATCAACAGTGACCTCTCTCTGCTGTTGTTCCTTCAACATGGAGCGACAGGTCAATAGACTCAGGAACTGAACTTTAACTTTCCTAAGGCCTGTATGACATTAATCCTATTTCTTACAAACTCTTCACAGTCAAAAATAATCCTCAGGATCTTTATTTGAAAGTGCAATATCCAGAAGCTTGAGCTAAAATTCTTTTATCTGGAAAAATCTTCCCATTTTTCTAATATTCAGTTTTTTTAAATAAACACTTTAGATCAATTAGTTCTGTATTGACAATCAAGGGGGACACGTGTGCAGCTGAATTTAAAGGTGCACGGTTTTCTTTTATAATTTCAGGATTCATTGTTGTTGTTTAAATAATATAAATTTCTGTACCTTTATCCTGAAGTCCTGGAATACATGGCAGAAAAATATTTGTGTTGGCAGTTGGAGCTACACTGTGGTCCACACTGCTGTAGTTAGTTCCCCAGTTTCCACTCATATAAAATCTATGTGTCAGGAAAGTCCATGTCTGGCTGTTTCTGCAGCCATATGTAACTGACAGGAAGACGACTGTCTGGCTGGTTCTATAGATCACTGTGTAATCTGACGGGTTTTTAAAGATAGTCCGTTATCACAGTTGTGTCCACCCTCAGCACCGTCTTACTGAATCTCTTTGGAGGTGTCACAGGATGTATTTCCTATCTGACACTCTGACCCCTGAACTTCTCACCTCTCACCCCTACAATTAAAAGTGCAAATATATAAATCCCAACAAATCGGTTTTTCGATATAACACACATCAGTTCAGTGTTTTTTCAAACATTTTGGACAAAAACGACAGACCTCATGTGAGAACGTTTTAAAGTTTGTTTCTGTTACCGATCTGAAACCTGTAGAAACAAACCCAGTCTGGGTTCAACTCTGCCTCTTCTCTTCACTCAGGTGTGGAACCAGAACGGCCGCACGCCGTACATCACCTACGAATACACCGTCCTGCGGGACTCCCTGCCCCCCGTCCCGCCTCCTCCTGTCTACACCGGATCAGACACCTCAGCTGGAGAGGTTTCTGTGGAGGTGGGTGGTCTGCTGGTCCCTAACAATAGTACTTATGACCAGGCAGCCCCTCAGGGCCAGTTGGAGCCAGGAGGTGCAGACGGGCAGAAGGGCCAAGAGACCAACGAGGTGTACGAGGAGTCGGCGGCTATCGACTGCGACCAGGATGGAGCAGCTGCCCCACAATTTACAGGTTACGTGTCTTACAATTTGTATTCTCCATCAGAATTTAAAGTGAGATGTTGTTTGTACTGAGACTAGAAAATATTGAAAGTAAGAGGTTAAAAGTGAAATCTAGAGAAGGTGCGTTCAGTGGCCTTTTGGCAGAACAAATAAAATAGGTCAGATTTTTAAGCTCATCTCTTTTCCTGTGTGTGTGAGAGAGGAGGCCCTTTGGAGCCATGTATTATTCATGGCAGAGGCACATAAAGAGTATCAGGGCCTGATGAAAAATTCAGAGTTTGTGGTATTTGGTGCTTTTGATGGAGTGATAATGGCCTTTTTGTGGCTCTCAGCTCTCTCAGCTCACTTGGCGAGACCATTATTCCGCTCTGGGTGCTGAGATGAAGAGGTGGCTGAAAGTTGCAGTGTACGCTTTCTACACAGGCCCCCGTCACAGATCAGACCAGATACCGAGTGCTCACTGAAACTGTTGTGCTCCTCTTCTTGCCTTCTGTTACTGTTTCCTTTCTCATTTGATATTTTTCATTCACTCAGTGTTTTTGAACTTCCCCACAAAACCTTTCATCTCTAAAGGGAACTGAGCCGTGCAGACTTTCACATCAAGCACGGATTCCTACGCGATAAATGTCGTATGCTTCTCTACACTGAATTACCAATTTATTAGGTACATGTGTAGAGTGTAATGCATCAGTCTGTGAGCAAATGTTACCTGTGTGATGCTGACGTTGCTCAGGATCTGTTGATTGAGCTCAGGTCATTTTTGACCAGGTGTAGTTGTGGGTTGAGTCCAACAATTTATTGCACAGTTGTGAAACATTTTGCTTGTGTTCATTTCCACAGAAAAACATATAGACCAGAAAACTGCTGCAAAGTCTTTATGTAAATGATGCTCTCAAGCTACAATAAGCAGTAACACTGAACGTGTCCACTTTAATCCATTCTAAGGAAACCGTACAGACAGTACTGCCAACCCTGCCCCTGCTGGTGGACCCCTGGACACAGGCCCAGACTCCCCAAACCTCATCTGGAGGGTCCTGCTGGATGGCCGAATTAGCCCTGATGAACTGCTTATCAACATTTCAACCAATCAGCTGCTGACAGAAGGAGACGGTTTGTTCTCATCAGAGTTGGGACCAGCAGAGGTGGACCTAGGCAGCCTGGAGCAAGACGGGTTGTTTGGTCTGAACGAGACGCTGGAGTTCACACTGGGCCGTAAACGCAACGACAGCGGAGACACTTTCTACCAGAACAAAACTGTGCAGAGTGGTGGCAGAACCTCCAGCCGTTCCAACAGAACCAGGTAATCCATCAGAAACTAGGAGAACAAAAGAGTGTAAAGTACATCAAACCTCAAATCAGTTTTCAGATGATGTACCGTCAGAGATCCATAACTCGAAGCTTCAGTCATGCTGACAGAAAGTGAGTTCTCCTCATGTTGGATCAAGACCGAACTAAATGTTCTAAGCTTTGGGTCAAGTTGGGCGTCGGTTTTTGGTTGGGTCTGCTGACAACTGAGAGAAAGCAGGCTGTGGTTTCCAAGACCTCCTTAGAGAAGCATAGTCAGTGAGACTAAAGCAGGTAGACTGGTCGGCTAGCAGGTAAGCAACCGAGCAGTCAAGCAGGTAGAAAGGTAGACTGACAGGAAGTTAGACAGGTAGACAGTAAAGCAGGTTAAACGGCAGATATACAAGTGGGTAGGCAGCATGACAGACAGGTGTATAGGCTGTAAAGCAGACAGATAAATATACAATATATTAAAGCAGTCATGCAGGGAGGTGGTTGGACGCAGTGACAGACAGGTAGATATACAGGCAGCAAGGCGCTTAGTCAGGTAGATATATATGCTGCAGAGCAGGCAGACCTGGCAGGTTTTGAATTCATCATATTTATAATTCATGTTGGCGTCCATGGTCTGAGTCCAAACACAGCTTCACTGGTTCCTGCAGCCAGCAGCTATAAAACACACGACGACACACCCTTTCCTCTGAAACACAGAGAGCGAGGAAACGAGCAGAGCAGAGGAGCCACGCGGAGAAGCAAATAATTCAACACATTTGCAGAAAAGTGAGAAATATGATGCAAAGGGGAAAGTGTGCTGTCAGACTGTAGTCACCTCTGGGGAGAAAATAAAGTGCAGGAACCAGTCTGGCTTACATGGAGGGATGCCGGCGAGGTATAACTCAAAGTGTAAACATCTGGCGGCTGGGGGAGGTGGAGGTGGAGGGAACGGCCGCTGTTATGACAAGAATGTCCACATGACATTTATGTGATGTGGTGAAAAAACAAAGTGCATGTGCTGGGTTGCAGACTGTGAATCAGCTGTCACACTGTGGTCCTCAGTGAGTAGCTGTGTTTCTACTGGGTATCCTTAAATGTCCTTAGAAGAAGAATTTCTCTGAAAACACCTTTTGAAACTACCGGCAGCCTTAAAATGACTCTCTGACAGGTTTTATCTGTTTGGACAACAGTAGCTGATTCTGTAGAAACGTCGCAGGGACATGTTCCAGTTTTATTTTCAGAGAAAATCACTAAATATTTCTATGAGCCAAGGATAAATTCTGGCACAGACAGTGTTTAGGTGTCCCTGTGTGTGTGTGTGTGAGACCCTGTTTGTGTTTGTGTCAGGGGGAATCAGAGACTCTACTACAAGAACCTGAAACTGAGTGCTGCTGACATGTATCGCTGGAAGCTTTCCTCTCAGGAGCCCTGCAGCATGACCTGCTCTATAGGTACATGCAAACACACACACACACTGAAGATCCATGTTCAGGTCACTCAGGAAGCCTCATACGAACACGACAGCCTCCTGTCACTGCCCACTTGATCATCTGATCAAACCTGTAACCCAGCAGAGTGCAGCCTGAGGGTTCTGGTGAAGTGCACATGTCCAATCTCAGGACTTGCTGGTTGCATGTTGAGGCTTTTGTGTATAAAATGTGCTGGATGACAGGCCTTGTAGCTTATTTTCTTTCTTCCAACCCAGGAGTGTCAAAGGCCTTCGTCACATGCGTTCGGTACGATGGCATCGAAGTGCACGACATGTACTGTGATGCTCTGACCAGACCAGAGCCGGTCCACGACTTCTGTATTGGCAGAGAATGTCAGCCCAGGTCAAGTCACATTACTCCAGTACTTTTGTTAAATCCCTCTTGCTGTTGTAAAGTCTGACAGTGGGCCTGAGTCTGAGCTGGTGGATTTGGAATAATGTGGACTTTCAGGTGGGAGGCGAGCAGCTGGAGCGAGTGCTCAAGAACCTGCGGGGAGGGTTTCCAGTTTCGTCAGGTTCGCTGCTGGAAGATGCTCTCGCCGGGCCTGGACAGTTCAGTTTACAGCGACCTCTGCACCATGGCGGACCTGGAGAGACCCATGGAGAGACGAGCCTGCAAGAGTCCCACCTGTGGCCCACAGTGGGAGGTGGCCGAGTGGAGCGAGGTAACGATTCGCCCTGCTGAGAATCAAACCACATGCAGGTATTTGGACTGTTTTGTCACCAGGTGCTTCGCTTTGGATTGTTTAATTTTTTCATTTTTGTTTCATTTTATTTTTGAGCAAAGCAAAACATTTTTTCTTGCCCTTGACAGACAGTCAGTCCTGTGGTCAGACTGTGGCCAGTGGGGCATTTACCAACATGTGACTGAGGTTCTTAGGATTTGTTGAACACACCGATTAATTAAAATGTACAAATTGCTGATTGTTCTTCTGTGGTGGACGATCAGTGTTCATGCAGCCATCCATTCAGATGGAAACAGCTGGAGCAGGTTTTTGATGTGATGGTTTTAGTGTGAATCACTAGTCTGATGTTTTCCAGAGGAGCTTAACTTTCCAACGGTGTTCACATGGTAACAAAGCTGCTTCGCCTTGAGGCGTCTAACTCCGCCATGTGACACTGGGAATAATTTCATACAGATGTGTTTCAATGTGTCTCTGTATCCAGTGTCCCGCTAAATGTGGCCGCAAGGCGCAGGTGACCCGTGATGTCCGCTGCTCTGATGAGACCAGATCATGTGACCCAATGACCAAACCGCCGAACATCAAGAACTGCACCGGTCCGCCCTGCGAACGCCACTGGACTGTATCCGAGTGGGGGCCTGTGAGTGTCTTCACTCTCCATAAACACAACACTGCATGTCTGTGGACAGTGTATATGTTATTACTACTCCTATTTACATCGTTATTGGTGACGTTGTAGTCATTATTACTATTATTAATAATAATATTATCGTTAATATTATTAATATTACTGTTATTACCATTAATGTTATTATATACATCCTGGTCATATGTTCTCTGGGGCTCCTTGTTTGTTGATGTGCTCAGAAAGAGCTAATGTGTTTATTCAGTTTTTCCTTCAGACAACATTTTAAGATTGATGGGGCTGTAGCAGGTCTGTCCCAGATGTCTCTACGGCAGTGAAATCCTAAGCGCTATAAAAGCCACAGTGTGAATTGATGGCTTTTATTGTGTTATGCAGACAAATGCAGTTTCTGATGTTCCATTCAAAGTCAAAGTCTGGAAACTCCCAGGTCTAATTTACAATTATGGAGCCGCACTTGGAAAAACCAGGCAGAGATATTTTTTTACTAACGTTTAAAGACAATTCCCAGCTGCTGCTAGATCAGGATTATTTATTAATGACCTAACAACATGTGACTGGAGATGCATGTAACTTTGCATTTCTAATGTCCCATGTTATTATCTATACATGTGCAAAACCACTATAATAAGCAGTTTGTCTTAGGGCTTTGTGATATTACGCCCTGCTCATGGAATTATAATGGAAATAAATTCAATGAAAGGTTAAAGGTTAAAAAAAGAAACAATAAAATCATATTTTTCACTTCACTGTTGTTGAATCTGTCTCTTGGGTGTTATGTGACTTTGAGAAGGACCTGGTTGCAGACGAGATGATTGATTGCGACCAAAGTTTAGGCTCAGTCAAACCTGGACAGAAGTTGTCAACTTTTGTTAAACCAAACCAACCTACTAACCTTAATTGATACAGATCCAGATCCTTACTAATGGCCTGAGCCCAAATGCCACACCAATCCAATTATCTCTCTGACCTTAATAAAAATGTAAGGTTATTTAACCCTGGACCAAACTAATACCTTAATCTGAACCAACCAGTCATCTCATCTTTACTAACCACTTTCACAACCTGAATGAGCCTGATTGACATTTGAGGGGTTGTGCATTGCCTTTGCCTCTCCTTCGTAAAGTCTCTGCATTATACAGAGCAGGGAGAGTCATCGAGATAGAACAACTTCCCCTAACCCAAACCCCGGCCGCTAACCTTAACACTGACCACTAATCTAAACCCAAACCCCAACCTTAAATCCCAATGACATCTTAGGGTCTGTGCGCTGCCTTTGCCTCTCCTTCACAAACTGCTCTGCATCATACAAAACGGGAAGAGTCATCAAGATAGAACTACTTCCTCTAACCCTAACCTTAACACTAACCATGACCACAAATGTAAACCTGACCAAAAACCCACTTCCAGCTAATATTATGTACTTCCTAAGGCTGGAAACTAGGTACTCTAGAAGACTTTTGCCTGTGTTCCAGTTTAGTGAAGGAGAATGAAATTTCATCTGTGGGAACCAGACACTTCCCCATGTATTTATATCCAGAAACACGGACATATTTAACATGTTTGAATTTAAAGCCATAGAACTTGAGGTTTGGATGTAATTTATCATGATGCCACTTCATTTCACGTGATCCTTCCTGTTATTTAATTTGATGTGAGTGACCTGATCCGACTTCATGTGACTTTAAATTTGACAAACAGACTCTGACTCTGACAAAACTTGGCCAGAGGACACAGTCATGGAAAACGGGACGCTGCCATTTCCTATGAGTCATGCATTTTGTCCTTTGACCCTTGTTGGTGCAGTGCTCGGGGGTGTGCGGCCACGGGAAGATGGCGCGTCATGTGTACTGCAAGGCCCCAGAGGGTCGTGTGGTTCCTGAGAACCAGTGCTCTGCGGAGAACAAGCCCCTGGCCATCCACCCCTGTGGGGAGAGAGACTGTGCTCCACACTGGCTGAGCCAAGACTGGGAGAGGGTGAGACATCAGACTCTTGGTGTGTTTATATGTGATTAAGTGGATAAACCCCTTGAGATGAATCAGCTCATTTTTGAGGGGGTCCTCAATTTACACAAAATATACAGCAGTAATTGACAATAGTACAAAAACAAAGAACACATTCATTCGCACTAGGACACGAAGCTCTCAAGAAACTATCGATCCCCGAGAACAGGTACATTATTGCGTCACTACAGACAAAGTACATACATGTAAGTACACAGAAAATAATCATAGGGACAACAAAGGATAAACTTAGACTTAGACAGACTTTATTGTCATTCAGATGTACATGTGTAAACAGAATGAAATTTATTTATCTAAAATATAGATAAATACAATATACATGAATTAAAAATACACCAATTTAAAATATACAGTGTTGGGTAAAGTGTAAAGTGTCAATAGTACACAGCGAGATAGTGGAAATAGCAATAATCATTATGAATTCAGCAGTCTAAAGGCTTTAGTTTCAGGGCTTTTAAGAACAACAGGTATTTATAGGAGCACGATAGCATTTAAATACCTGCTGTTCTGAAGGTTTTTATGTCCCTTCTGTAAGGACTCTGCAGATTCACAGATGAATACCACTGACTTTATGTCTTCATCTGTAGTGTAACACCACCTGTGGTCGTGGTGTGAAGCGGAGGATCGTCCTGTGCGTTGGCATCAGTGGTGGAAAGTTCCAGATCTTAGATGATGAAGCGTGTGGTGGCAGCGAGAAGCCTGAGGACGAGAACACCTGCTTTGAGAGACCGTGCTTCAAATGGTTCACCACGCCCTGGTCTGAGGTATGGGAAGCACTCACACCCACTGCTGTAAAGGGATGATCTAAGTCACAGATACTCCACCTAAACTCCACCTGAACCTCAAAGAATGAAAAACTGACTCCTTGAAAGGCAGCTCTGAGGATAGTTCCGTTATTTCCGTCTTCCGTCTTTAGGAACCATATAAACCTCAAAGTGTCCTGTCTGTCATTTTACCCACAGGACCAGTCAAACTAGCCTGACCAGCCAAACCCATTCCCTGTCTTAGCAAAAGAATATGGGTCTTGAACTCCGCCTTTGGGAGGCCCTTCAAATGAGCCGGGCCTATCACAGCCGTTTATCTGCAATGGGGCGAGCTTTATGCGATGAATCAGTGTTATCAGCGTACATCAGTCCTATTTATATAGATCAGTAGGAGCCTACTACACCTACTGGAGACAATGACAGTCAATGGCATTAGCATTAGCAACTGACATAAATGTACGTTTTTGTTCATTTTAATTCCTAACCCTAACTCAAGATGTTTTATTTCTTAAACCTAAACAACATGTTTGGACACCTAAATATAACCGAGTAGTTTTTGTGCCTAAACTTGTAACTTATGTAATTACGTAATGATGACAATGAAGATCTGTAGGATAAAAGCGACCTGCTGAACCTACCAGTAGGTTCCAGTAGGCGAGTAGGGGCCTACTGATCAAAAACTATAGTCTGATGGGAAGCCCAAACCAGCTATTGAATAACCTGACAACAGTCCAACTGGGTGACAAAGACATGACATGTTGGTCCTGTGTCCTCAGTGTACTAAGACCTGTGGTGTGGGTGTGAGGATGAGGGACGTGAAGTGTTACCAGGGCAGAGAGCTGGTCCGAGGCTGTGACCCCCTCACCAAACCGGTGGCCAAACAGACGTGCACTCTGCAGGCCTGCCCCACAGAGCCGCCAGGTAACACACACAAAAACTGCTCACCAGGGGGTTTTATACAGATTTCTGTTTGAGCAAACCCAATCTACCTGTTCATACAATCTGATTTATTTTATCCACAGATGAAAATCAATGTGAATTGAAACATTTATGTGGCTGATTCCTTTTCCTGCCGTGTTCACTTCCCTTTGGACTTGGTTAAAAATCTTTCGGAAACTGTAGGACGTTTTACACCAATCATGTCTCCCAACTTTAATAATACAAAGTCAGAATGGCCACAATTAAAATATAATTTCCCTTTAAATGTGAGAACCTTAGTTTCTTTCCTTTTTTTGTTAGTCTGGAAGAAATAAGATATACGTGACCTAATGTTTTCTTTTACTGCTAACATGAACTCCACCGTGTGTGAACAGATGAGAGCTGCCAGGATCGTCCCTCCACCAACTGCCTGCTGGCCCTGAAGGTGAACTTGTGCAGTCACTGGTACTACAGTAAGGCCTGCTGCCACTCCTGCCGCGCCGTACGACCTCCACCCTCCTAGTCCAGAACACCGGAGCCTCTCTCCAGCCGACTCTTGACTAACACATGAGGAGATGTGTGGGCACGTTTACCTGTACAGCAGCTACTGTGAATAACAAGAGGAAGCTAACGTCAGAGCTGGAAGTGTTTAGCCATGTAAAAAAGCAGAACATCTCAGTAACTTGGGTCTGTGTTGGTCCATTTGTCATGTGGATCCGGCAACGCATGAACATCCTTGAAAGAAAAACTGAAACTCAAGTAAATATCAGTTCAATATCTATTCGTTAGTAGTAACTTTATTCCGCATTCCATATATTTTGGATCAGATGAGTTTTGAGCTGATGTGACTAAAATACATCATCAGTTAATTGGAACGATTAAATTGAATGTGCACAAATGAAACACTCTTTGTTTTCTCAGACTTGCTACCAAATTGCACAGATTATCCAGGAACCTTCATAGAAGTTCAAAGAAACAATTCAGTAACATGCACGTAGACGTTTAATAAATAGTTTTATGACCATTTGAAAAGTTCCCTTGAGCCCTTTTGGGGTGCTCGTTATCCTTTTCCTGGTTTTTCTATGATCTCAGTCGTTCACTTGTTTTGCCAGCTAGTGTTTTCTCTCATGATCAGCACGACACTGATCATACATACGTGTCACCCATGAACCCTGAGTGTAACAGGTATTAAAGAAAATCAGTCACATCTTCCTCTAACAACAACGTGGCGTCAACAGTCACATGGAGCTCCATCATCATTAGCAGTTTGCTCTTTGTTCGTCACTGCAATGAAAAGATCTATTAAATTATTTCTCAGTTAAACATACTGCATGAGTAGAATATTTGATATCGTTTATGAAATCTTATTTAATTGTGTGTCGGTTGGGGTCGGGCATGGCCCAACAGGAAGTAAAAGGTTTATATTTCCATTTCCACCCCCTGCCTGTTGGCGCCGTGCCAGCAAGCCTGCAGGACATGGAAGCGTATTTATTAGTCATAGCACATTTTCATTTATCGTGACGCTCCTGATGACAGTTCGTCATCGGGTCAACTCATGCCAGTTCTGCCCTGTGTGTGTGACAGAGGAGGAGAGGGTTGATGCAAACACAGACAGAAAGATTCCTGACACTTGAAGTATGGTTGAAATGTATTCAGACATGTACATGTATGTCTCATTTTAAACTAATGCGTACTGTGTTTTTATATAACTGATACCTCTTTGTCCAAAACATAAGTATGGAGATTGTGTACTGTTGATGATAAACTGAAAACCTAATGGAACTGACTTGTATTTCAATTAAATAATGATTCAAATAAACATATTGGCCTCTTTGTTGTGTTTTATATGTATTTATTCAGTGAATGTTGACCCAGCATGTTTGGCAGGAACATTATAAATATAAAAACTGGCCACGGTTCAAAACTGGTTCAGGGATTCAAACAGGCGGCTTGTTGAGATAATAAAGTGTATGTCTGAGAGGACAGTTCTAGTTTCTTCCCATGAGCAGACAGTAAGATTGTAGTGCTGAAAATGTTAATGTTGTGATGCATCACAGCCATGAAAGCAAAGAAAACACTGACTTCATCTTGGTGACCTCCACTTTCTCCCCGCAGGCTTCTCTTGATGCAAACAAGCAGATTTGTCTGATTTGATAAAACTGATGAAATTCAACAAGCTGGAAAAAAGAAGTAACTTTCTCTGCTCGTCACTTTCCTCCAGAGAGCATTTGAAAGACACCAAACAGTTTAGCATCAATTTATTAACACAGTAAATGAAGCCACTTTCACACACATAGCAGTTGCAGCAGATGATGGTTTGACGCCTCCTGCTGGTCAGCGTTGTAGCATCAAACCTACATAACAGCAGGATGATAACAACACATCTATTCTGAAGCAAAGACAACAAAAACAAAAACAAAACAATACTTGGTGTCAGAAACACTGAATAATCAAAGTGTTTTTGCTTCCTCAGAAACAAAGTGCAGAACCTGCAGCTTCATCTCCTAAAACAACCAGAGACTTTTTTCACCAACATGGGAGTACACTTCCATTATCAGTAAATTAAAGCCATCCACATGTCAACTTGATCCATTGTCCACCAACCTTGTTAAACTTTCTCTGCCTTCTCTTTACCCACTCATCGCCAATATTGTACACTCTTCCCTTATTTTTTGGTTCTGTTCAAAACTGCAATACAAAAAAATGAGCTACTGATTCTGTGGATTCTGGACTCATCACCATCCTCATTCTCCTTGACCTTACTGCAGCCTTTGATACTATCTCCTACCACATCCTTCTCCATAGATTAGCTTCTATTAGTATCAACAATATAGTATTCATTTGGTCCACCTCATACCTCTCTGGCCATTCACAGTTTGTTCAAATACATACACATAGATCAAAATCCACTCCTAACGACTGTGGTGTGCCCCAGGACAGAGCCCTGGGGCCTCTGCTCTTTATTATTTATCTCCTACCTCTCTGCAATATTTTCAGGACTTATATTCAATTGCACTGCTATGCCTGATAATAGTTCAGGTATATACATCACCTGCTGCTAAATATGATTTGGTCTTTAAAAAAAGGTGTTTCAGGTTGTGGCTTTGCAGGTTCTGCATTTGCTCATCTGCCTAATACACTCAAAAACAATGCTGAGGCTGAACACACTTTCATGGAAAATCACACAACAGAAAAGCAAAAACACTTATTTTCTGTGTGGCCCTTTGAGAATACACAGAAGTAGTGTCCTTTTTTTAGCAGCCTACTAATTTACACTGAATAAATGCATATTGTTTGCAGTGTATGTTCCAAATGAAGAGATTTATTTCTCAAAACCTCAACTGTAATAGCTCCTGTCTATTTTACCAAACACCCAGCTACTACACTATCACTAAGAAATACCAAAATATGCTCAGTTATCTTCTGTATCTGTTTTTTCTTAAATGCTTGATTTCTCATGTTGGAGCTAAATTCCTTAAATATTATATGGAGTCTGGCTTGAAGGTACAGCATCTATCTACAGTAGGTAGTCTTTAACACGAAAAACATTTATTGGATCATTGCATCAACTTCAGAAAAGCCCTTTAAATGCATTTTGTTTTCTGCAGCACAGACAAATTCACACAATGATCAATCATTCAATCTGATACAACAAATCTACACAGATGAACACACATAAAACAGAAGCTCCATCTGAAAATTCCTGTTTGGGACAATACCAGTTCAGATTTTTGAAATCAAAAACTCTTGTCTTCATATTTAGGGTTTTGTGTTGTTCTGAAAGAAATCGGAAAAGAAAGTTTCCTCCCTGATAAAAGTTGAGCTCAGTTTAAAAAAAACAAAAAATTACTAATTACTGATACATTGTTTATTGATTAATTCTGATAAAGAATGTATTTGTTTTTTTATAATGAATAGTTTTTAATAAACATGCAGAAATGACTGACACAATAATAAACAGGATTTTAAAATGATGTTCTAGATTCATATTGTGGTTCAAAGCAAAAATCTAAAAAATGAACAAACAAATTATAGGTCAGCAGGTGTGACATCAAAAAACGAATGCACTGTTTGCACAAAAATGTTCACAAGTCACAAAAATAAAAGTGAGTGAATGGGATCAGAGTTAGGAATTCTGTTTTTAACAGCTCCTACCTGCACAGGTGTTCTCACTTGGTTTGACTCAGCCTGAGGTGTAATCAGGCAGAACAAGTGAAAACACCTGTGCAGCCTGTTGCTGTCGCAGAGACAACACAGCTTATAAAAAGGCTTCAAAAGCTGCTGTTGGGTTTTCATGAGGTGCTGAGTGAAGGATTTTCAGTTGTTGCTACAAGAACAAACTTTAAAAACAATATTTGAATGAGTGTGGATGTTGTTTCCACTGCATAAAACAACCTGACAGAAGGAAACTGCAAAAATACACAGATATTTTGTATTTTCAGTACTGACACCAGAGTTGGAGATTTGGTTGTACACAAATAATGACTTTGTGTATATGCCAATATGAACAGTAACTGGAGGTAAATGGAAGCTTGTGAACTTCCTGTATGATTTTCTTTCTGTCAACAAATCCCAAGAAAAGACAAAAGCCAAAAATGTTTGTCCATGTCTCAGTCCTTTAGTGTAGACTTGGTCTGCTGGTTTCTACTGAACACTTTACTCTTTAAAACTGACTCACAAATATTTAGTTTCATTGAAAACAGTTGCTCGCTGTAGTTTCACCAAACAGGAGGGAACAGTGAATTTGTTGGGGACTATTTTTAGTGGTGGATGACTCCACATTTGGTCTGTTTTGAGTATTAGTGGCAGCAGGGTGGTGTCCGTGGGGCAGAATAAATAACAGTAAAAATCCATTCATTGTTGCTTTCATGGAGTTTGTTGGCAACAAGACTGGATGCATCCTGTAAAAGCAATTCAGGTCCAGTTTGTGCTGGAGTTTAAACATTTCACCTCCACTTCTGTTTGGTGTGGTGCTTTCAAACAAACTAAATCTGTGTTGCATTGTGTTGAAAATGCACAGAGCTACTTGACTGGGCGCTATCTAAGATTGGTCCTACATTACAACTGACTGAAAATGTCTCTTCAAGTCTGTCAGAAACAAATGTTAATATTCAGAAGTGCATTCAGCTTCAGCACAGCTGCCCAGAGACGTGTGTGCCACCTTAAAGCCCTCAGTACAGCAGAGTACTAATACTGCACCCAGAGTATTTGTAGAACACATGAATGTAGCATGTTTGCCGACAGTATCAGGTCTGAGCAATTTGTATAAATGAACTATTCTCCAGGCCAGCTGGGTTGCGCTGCCTCCACCCGGCCTGCTCCTAGACGTCGGTGCTGACGCTGTGGGCGACCACCTCC
The DNA here is from genome assembly GCF_900324485.2 of Mastacembelus armatus. Classification (NCBI taxonomy): domain Eukaryota; kingdom Metazoa; phylum Chordata; class Actinopteri; order Synbranchiformes; family Mastacembelidae; genus Mastacembelus; species Mastacembelus armatus. The sequence continues at coordinate 24,090,542 of NC_046641.1, read as the reverse complement.
CTCATGGTTACGGAACGGATGAGGTTGAGCTTCTGGTAGAAGCTGGCCAAGTCCATGGGCAGTTCCAGGTCCTGCTGCTGCACAGTCCTGTAGCTGATCCTGCGCCCGCCGTTGCACAGCCTCTCTGGGTGCTGCAGGTAGAAGGGCAGCGAGCAGCGGGCGCAGGACGGGCAGAAGGCATGTGAGCGCTGGCACCTGCGTGGTGGGGGCGTGGGGGGGTAGCAGGTGGGCCCGTTGGCCTCAGTAAGGAAGGTGGGTGGGTAGGTCTCAGGCTCATTGTTGTAGTGGTCCGGTGTGGGAGGCGTAGGAGGAGCAGACAGAGCCAGGGGGTGGGACGGCGACATGCTGGCGAGCTCTGGTTCCTCCTCTTCCCCCTTCTCAGACTCCTCCCTCTTACAGCAGTAATACTGCGGGTCAAACAGGACAGAGCTTCAGTCTGAGTCAGGGTCTGAGGTCAGGACCACACACTGTAAACAAAGATGGCTGATGTGACAGCTCCCAGAAGTGAAGCCACCATAAATCAATTGTCTCCTGGAGGCTGGTTGCAGTATAGGTCTTAAGCCCCGCCCCTCAATGTTGGATGGGACATGACTCCAGATTCTGCCCAGTAGCATCATCTGGTGAACTTCTGGTCACTACTGTGAAGATTCTGATTGCAAATTGTGTTACAAAAGCAAGACAGCTGCTCACGCAGTCAAGACACTTTTGCACAATGGGAGGGAGTCGGAACGTGTCGTCCATCTTTATTTACAGTCTGTGGTCAGAACAGTGTTTTACATGAACGCACTAAATGTCATTGATTGAACCTGCTGTGAACGGGTCCGTTTACAAATGAAGAACCTGAACGTTGCTAACATGCAGGGTAGAGAATGTGGGCAGCAAAGGTTTTGTAACACGAACATGGAAGGTATGAGTGGCGAGGTGGTCAACCTGACCATACATTTAAACTTAAAACGCTGTTACTTTAGTAAACTAACGTTAGTTAAAGTTTACACTGTGAGCCAAAAGCAACGTTATGCAATGAGATACATCCACTGCCCACTCTGGCGGCAAAGCATCGCAGTTCCTTCCAAAATGTGTTTCATAGACTAGACCACCTCATTTCAGTGCAGCCTATATGGTCTACGTAGCCTTTGATGGCTGCGCCTTTGTAGACCGTGACCTTCGAAGGGATGTGGGCCCTGAATTGGGACACAGCTAATGTGTGTGTGGTGCGTGTAGCACTGTAAACAATACTGCCCCCAGAAACCATTTTCTTAGGCTGTTAGAATCCTGTTGAAAGGAACATACCAGCAGGCTGACACTTCATAAGTCAGGCCGTTGGAACAGTAGGTGGCATCTGTTTCAGTTTTGAATGAAAATCAGTTTTGGTTCCTGTGAAACATCAGATGTGTAGTGGACAGTAAAGCAGTCCTACCTGCAGCCTACATAAACACAGTACAGCGACGATGGTCAGTAAGATGACTGTAGCCAGAATTCCTCCTGCGATGACCACTGTCCCGGCTGACATTCGAAATCCTCTCCATCAACAGCCTGCAGGGAGGAGGTGGGGTGAGAAAAGTGGAAGGACAAAGGAAGAAGAGGAGAAGAGATTGAAGGGACAATGAAGGAAAAACAGATATTAAAGGTGCAGATGGGAGGAAGGTGAAGAAAGACACAAGAGAACAAGCAGGAAAGTGAAAGGTGGCGAGAGAAAGGGCAAAGATGGGGGAGAAAACATAAAGAAGTAGTGAGGGAGGATGGAAGGGTAAAAGATGGAGGGAGTGAAGAAGAGGTTAGAGGATCGACAAGGATGCTGCTGTAAAACCACTATAGAGAACTAAGCTGAGTTTAAATAGTGTAATTATGAGCAGGTCTGAGCCTGATGATGAAGAATCTGCTGTGTTTCTGTGAGTGAAGTGTAACTCATTACCCTGATGTCTGTGTTTCTTTCTTCCAAATATGCTTGACTAAGCTTGTGGTTAGTCCCTCAACTGATCATTGCCCTGCTTGTGTTTCTCTACGTCCATCCATCCATTTCTGCATCCGGTACAGGTGCCCGAGCCACCTCAGCTGGCTCTTCTCAATGTGGAGGAGCAGCAGCTCTACTCCAAGCTCCTCCCAGGTGACCGAGCTCCTCACCCTATCTCTAGGCAGCGCCCAGTCATCCTGCAAAGGAAGCTCATTTCTGCCACTTGTATCCAAGATCTTGGCCTTTCGGTCATGACCCTGAGCTCATGACCATAGATGAGAGTAGGAACATAGATTGACCAGTAAATCGAGAGGTTTACCTTTTGACTCAGCTCCTTCTTCACTACAACAGACTGGTACATCGACCGCATTGCTGCTGCTGCTGCACCGATCTGTCTGTCAATCTCATGTTCCATCCTTCCCTCACTCATGAACAAGACCCAAGATACTTAAACTGAGGCAGGATCTCTCTTCCAACACGGAGAGGGCAAGCCACCTTTTTCTGGTTGAGAACTTTGGACTTGGAGCTGCTGATTCTCATCCCAGCCGATTCAGACTCAGTTGCAAACCGCCCCAGAGCTGAAGGTCCTGGCTTAATGAAGCCAACATCATCTGCAAAAAGCAGAGGTTTAACTTACTGCTGGCAATGTGAGCCAAGCTCCTGCTACAACCTTTGCCTATGCAATCGCCCAGGTCGCAGCACTCTTGGCCTACCAGTACCATCAGCTGTCTCAGGAGTCCCACAAACCAGCCAGGCTCGATAGGACACCTTCAGCTTGATGGCATCCCTTACTTCTGGTGTCCACCACCAGGTTCGGGGATTGCCACCACGCATTGCTTTGGAAGACCCTACTAGAGACATACAGCCACTGACAGCATAGCTCCTAGAATCATTCAGGCACTCAAACAGAAACACAAATCAGAGGATTACTACAACAGCATCAAAACCTCATGACCAAGTAGTTTTTTCTGTGGTTTCTAATTGGCTTTATAGATTCTTTGCTGCAAAAGAGAATGAAGATAGGTGTCTCCTTGGGAAATATAATTCACATTAATTCTAACAGACCTGGTATCAGTGTGTTCACATCTGTCTGCCTCATGACTCTAAGAAAAGGGAGGGGAAACTGCATCATTAAGATTCAGAGTTAAGGCAGAGAAAACTGCAGACAGGCCTCGAGCTGCAACAACATTTTTTTTAAACAGATCTGAAAATCCAAGTATGCCTCAGCTTGATGGTTCGCAGTTCATAGGCTAACTGCATGCCTTTAAACATTTTGCTTTTTCCACTTCAGGGCATTCGGCTGAGTGCTCCCAAAGCAACACGTTAACAATACAGCAGTCATCAGAGCGCGAACTGCAGCCACAGTTGAATCATATCATGGAAAAAATGCTAATCATATAGTCTGACACAGAGGGGCAGGGAAGGAATTGTTTTTCAGTGAAAGAAAGAGTTCATTTCCAAAACCGATCAGCATTAAGACAATACTGATTTATCTCTGGAAAGATTTTCTAGAGACGTGAAGAAAATATGAGCAATCAGAAGAGATTACACAGAAGAAATAGTGATTTTATCAGCTACGTTTGAATGAGGACACGTCTGTTTATAATCTTTTCCAAATTATTTAGGAGAGCGAGACATTATGCATTTGATTCTTCACTTTCCCTTCATGTTTAATGCAGTAAATCAGGTCTAGAATCAGCATTAAGTGTGCATTAGCTACTGGAAAGAAAAATGAACGCACTAAAGAAACGGCAGCTTCAGTGTGACGGGTCTCAGCCGACAGTCGAATATCCCCCTGGACGGTGAAGCCCCTCAGCCCTGATGCTCTGGTTTCAATAGTCAATTGTTAATATTCAGCTTTCCCTCATGTTTTATACAATAATTTAGGAACCAAAGCAGCATTTTAAAAAATGTGCATTTATGAATAATAAACACCAGCAAGGAGACATGAGATGAACAGAGTGAAATAAAAGCCCCATCATCATCATCATCATCATCATAATTGCTCTGCTTCCTGTGGGGGCGTTTGCTCAGAGCTGAATGAAATATTTCCATACACTGCTCTGGGCGATGTGTTGCTGCTGCACATACAAAGGTGACCTACAGTTTGTATGAGATTGATAGAGCTGGGCTCATAAACGCAGCAAGAAAGAGCCTGAATCTTTCCAGCAGGTGGTTGAGACCAAAGCAGAGCTAAAGGGAGAGTGAAGAGTAGACGCAAACATGACTCCAGTGTGACGACGATGTTCTGTGTTTGCTGCAGCTGTTTGCATGTTCACCGACAACAACTTTGTCGGTGATGTGTGTGTCCGTAAAGTAGAAACAGATCAGCAACAACATGGAATTCTGCTTTCAAAAAGAAACCTTCTCGTTATGAAGAACCATCACATCTCAGCAAACAATCCGTCGCACCTGAACCCTCTTTGTTCTGCCTTCACTGGGTTGCATCTCAACACAATTACATGTCACAGGTCTGAGTTTTTTAAGTTTTCTGAGCTACGTCAATTGTCTGAAGTGATGGCAAGGAAATCTGCACCAATACTGAGGACATGTATCGACACGAAGCCACTCATACATTTCAGATACATCACTGAGAACCAGCTCATCACTGGCCATCGCACTGGGTCTCCATAGCAACAGTGCCCTGCATCCCTGAGGGCATGAAAGTCATTTACACCCACACAACCCGTCAGCATTGCACACAAATCACCAGATAAGCATGCACTCAGAGGTCAGCATCCATCCATCCATCCATCCATCCAGGCCCCAGTGGTTCACTGAGAGCTGCAGTCCAGCCGAACAACTTATCTCCCTGGTTAGACCTAAACTAATCTAATATCAATAATATCTAATAAAATTGTGTTGTGTTTTTATTTTTCTCACCACACTCTTTGATGTTTTTGGCTTTGGTCTTGCAGTTATAGATTTTTGTTCATGTTTACACAAATAATTTAAAACATTTCTGAGACTTTAGACTCAAGACCTTCTTTAGAACATATGTGATTACAAGCACCTGAGCAAGATTAAATGTGTTTTAACATCAATACATCATATGATTGTTTGTTTTCCTGTTAAAAAGTTATTCTGCGACTTTTAGGCAAAATTTTACGCACAGATGCTGCTGATTAAAACCGAGGCTGTTGGTTCAGTAAGGACCAGCAGCCTCCTTCAGTCCCCTTCCAGGTGTGTGGATTGACGCAGCAGCAGCTCACACACACACACTGACATTGCATTAGGTGTCTGCGTAGAGCAAACATGTTTTCTGTTCTCACGCTGAACGACTTTCTCTTGCGTAAAAGTCAGAGAAGACAGAGACAAAACTACCCACAAAAGATCTCCAGAAATTCCGTTTACAATAATTTCCTGGAATTAAATATAATATTTAAACCCCATTAAGATCCTCTTTAAATCTGATTTAGGTAGTAAAATAATGATGTGCGTAAAACATCGCCATTTTGGCACATTTAACGCATTTCCAAAGCGCATCCCAGCGCCAGGATATTTCCATGGCACAAACCTCCAAAGTATCGTTTTCTGGCTCTTAGCACAGCTGCACCCATTTCGCTGATCCGCAGGAACCACAGACACTTCCACATAAATAATCTTACCCATCACATTAGTGTTTGGATCGTCCCATGGCGTCTCCCGCACCTCCAGCTCGGGGCGCCCCGGATTGCGGGCAGAGGAGACGGGTAGGAGGATCGAGTTTCAGCTGGGAGAGGTGTAACCAAACCTGAGACTCTCACTTAACACCAGCGTTTTACATCCACACACACATTTGACCTGTAGGAAGGACGAGCAGAGGTTTGTCTCCGCGCATCAGCCGGAGAGGTGATAACGAATATGCGTTACAAAACTTTCTTAATGAGGAACTGACGTCTCTCGTTTCTTCTGTTTACTTTTCCATTAATGTGCGTGCACCTCAGTCTGCAAATACAGATACTAGTTCTATAAAATCCAAAGATCTTCTTGGAAATATTTCCTCTTCGGGCTCAGATCCCAGGTTCTCGCTTCTTTAGTCCCATCGAAACCTTGGAAAAGCAGAAAACAGACACGAGCTGATCCAAACACACAGGAGGGCGAGTTGTTGTTGGAAGAAAAGCTCAGGTCCGATAAGAATTAATTGCGGGTGTGTTCTGCACACTGCGTCCCCTCTCATCCTGTCTGCGTCGCCGCGCATTAATTTCCGTGACCGTGCATCACAGGAGCGCGCAACACCTGAAGGGTGAAACATCCACGTCGATTCAAATCCCAGTTGTCTGAATTTGTCCCTTTATTGAACCAAGTGACAGGTTCCTGGTGGAATGTTCTAGGCAAAACAGGAGGATTGTGGACGGTTTTTATTATTTTAACCACAGATTCACCTCCTGAATGTGTCAGTTTATGACATGTGGACAGTTTTTACTGGTGTTATTCATTTGGTCAATGCAGGACACCAGCAGGCTGTTAACTCCCCCACAACTTTAGTGTTGTTCCAGTTATCTACAGTGTTTTTTTACATGTCACATAACGTGTTTTGTGTACATTCAGTATCCTGCTGAGTGCTCTATAAATAAAATGTATTTTCTTTTTCTCTAGCAGTTTGTCCCATGCCCCATCCAGTCAGTACAAACAGCTGGGACATGATCCCTCACCAGTTTCCCACCTGCAGACTCAGCTGGTTGTCTGAAAAACAAAAAGGTCACAGCAAAAACAAACCAGCAGATTTATTATTTTGTTTCTCAATCAGCAGGTCCCTTAAAAAGAAATGCAGACCATTGTTTGTCATAACTCATTAAAGATTCTGTTTGGGCCTGAGGTACCAAACCAACCTACTATCCGTAACTGATACAGGATCTCAGGAAGATCCAATCCCAATCCCTAACAAGCAGGAGAGTCATTGAGATAGAAGTACTTCACCTGACCCTGACCCTGACCCTGACCCTGGACCCTGGACCCTGACCCTGGACCCTGACCCTGGACCCTGACCCTGAGTGTAAAACTGCAAGGTGTATAACACCCTGCTAATGTCAGATGCTTCTCAAAAATGAAGCGTACATTCACAAAGCCACAACTTCACAAGTAATAAATGAAATTGGAGAAATAATTAATGTTTGTGTATTTAGAAAAAACATCTAACTGGGTCATAAAATGATATTTTGAAAAATGTTTTTTGTTCTGTTGCTATGCAGTCCACTTCTCTCTGCCTCCTCTTTCTCATCCATATCTCCACTTTTTACCATGTGAATTATTTAGCAGTGAAAGCAGGTTGAGAGTCCAGTGTATCGAGTGTGTAATATTAATGAGACATTAAGACGTCGGTTCTCCTCTCCTCTGCTGCTCTGTTGTCTTTCTGCTGCTCCCCGAGGAAACTGCAAAATCTCAAGAATTCCAGGTCAAATCTGATCCCAAACTGCAGCTTCACAAACCAAACGCAGTGATTCTTGAAGAAGAAAACCACAACCAGAGTCAGTGGTTGGTCTGAGGAGAAATGGATGTGGTGATTCTCTGTGAGATGTGGGTCTCTGTGAGTTAAACATAGACATCACCTGCTCCCCTGTTTCTCATTCCCTGATTACTCACTAGGATATACATCGGCCCCGTTTACCACCTCAGCTATAGTTTTTCAGCTTTGCTTACCTTTTCTTTTTTTTTTTTACCTGCCTGGTTTGGACTTCCTTCTTGTTTTTAGATTTACTTGCTGTACCTGTCTGTTGTTGACCACTGACTTCGCCTCCTGCTTGTTTCTGCCTGGTTTTCTTTAAGAACTGTTCAGACTTTTGAGCCCCTTTCTTCTGAGCTGTGAAATAAAACTGTTAAATAAAATGAATTATTATTATTATATATTATTTTTTTGCTTTGGCTAGTTCAGATTTACATCATAAATCTTCCAGTTGTGGATCAAAAGTTATGCATCATAAGGTGTTTTTGGAACCAAGGCTCAGATAATTAGAAATGATGTCCAGTCCTGCAAAAAATAAACAAATCCAACCCTTCTCTTCACTTCTCGTGGTCTAAAATGTGTTTTTCCTTCAGGTGTGAGCTGTTCTCCACAACCTTTGTAAACATGTCGATCATGAAATAAATGGCTATAACCACCACGCTGCATTAAAACACAGCTCTCTGCTCTGTCAGCCTCGCTCCCTCACCCGACATTGCTCAATAAGACAAACAGGGCCTCAGTGTAAGTCATGCACTTAGCATTGATTCTCAGATCAGTGCGATGGATTAGCTTACAGTGGGGGCTCTTCACCTGCCAAGGTCAGGTAACAGGTCAGCACTGATGAAACACTCACTGTGGAGCTTTTACAGTGAGGAGCAAGTGAGCAGCAGCTTTTTAAGACGTTAAGCTTCATTTCCCAAAGGAAACTGAGCAAAGTCTTCAGTGAAAAATACTGACAGGAACAAGAAAAGACTAAAGAACATTTCTGTAAAACAGCGAAATGTCAGAATCATTTATAAAAAACACTGAAATCACAAAAACATATTCTTACCTCTAGTTTAGGTTTGAAAGTCTACACAGGAGTTAGACCAGAACGTGGACTTGCAGAATCCTTAATTTGACACAGCATTGAGGCCCACCAGATGCCACCTTGTCCAACTCTGTCGCTGTCACTGATCCAAGCACTTGTTCTTCCAGGCAGAACAACATCCCAAATCCACAGGGCTGACAGGATGCTCCCTCCAGGTCTCCACATGGTGTACTCACAATAAACCAGATACCAACAGAAACACTGTATGTTCCACTGTTTCAGAAAGATTTAGTTTTTAACTCCCGACAGACGACACCACCTGTTTCTATGCACATGCTCTAAAATAATGTCTCTAACATTAAATCTGTCCCCGTTCTTCTGGTTCCACTCGTCAGCCTGGGCTCTGCTGGAAGGCGACTCTACATTTCACAGCCAAAAAGTCCAAATGAGCAGAAGAGAAGCTGAACCAGGTCACAGGGACACAAACGTGGTACAGATGGAAGTTTTTGTGGTAGAAGCTTCGGTTTCTTTCTTTGTGTCAGAGTTGTTGTCATGATGGCACCAACAATGAGCTTTGAGTTCTGACAAATGTGTTTCTGAAGAAACCAAATGACTGGCGTTTATCTAGAGAAGCCATTTAATACACAGGCTTAGCAATCAGCCTTTATATTAGTCTTCATTGTTCCGTCATTCCCACACAGCCCTGCATGTTTCCAGATAAGCAGCAGGCCAAATAATATACGGACTCAGGATTCAAACTGCACATGAGGAAACAAGACATTAAATCCATTTCCATCCAGTTGCTGCAGTGACAAGCAGCTGAGTTAAGAATAAAGGATCATCCCAGCCTCTCACTGAGTCACAGATATCAGGACTTTCAGTGTTTACACACCGTGGGCGGAAAAGCTGCAAATATTAACAGATCGTTTTATTTGAGCTGCACATGGTTTGTTTGTCTCTGGAGTCATTTGGTAACAACCTGCTGCAAATACACAACAAAAGAGGCAGCAGATATTTTTTTATCTGCTGTGAAAACAATCACACAGGACAGTATTTAAACACTGCCAAACTGGAATAAGAGGAACTTCCCCTGTTCTTGTTCTTTTATTGATCCTTCTACGACTAATGATGATGGAAAAACTCAACCCTTTGCTGTGAATTACAGCATAACAGTTTAAGTGGGATCCATCAGGAGAGGTAAAAAACTCTGTGGTTTGTGGATACAGAGGAGCTGAAGGTTTAAGCAGCAGCATTAACACTGGAACAAATGACTGGGTCATGTGCAGCCGCAGTGCTGGACCCACTGAGAATCAGCACCAACTCCGCAGCTTCAGCTTCAGACGCCGATGAGGCCTCGCCGAGCGATTTGAAGCTCACTGAAGCTGAGCTCAGTGTTTGGATGCTTTTATTGACAGGCACAGTCCAAACGGACAGGAACAAGCAGACAGCAGTGTTTGGACTGCAGTTGATTCACATGACAGGCAGCGGATTAAAGCTCTGAGCAGTGAATCAGAGAAAGTGTCTTTGTCGCAGTCCTCTGCCCTGACGGATCCTCCACCTTCATTAAAACAGTCTGTTCTCAGCACAGATGACTCCTCTTCTGACATTCAGTCACAGTGAAGTCAGCCCTGACAAACAGGCCTGCAGCCGTGACGCATCCCGTCCCAGCAAAGCACCAAAACAAAGTCCTGTTGGATTCATGTAATGCATAATAAAATGCAGCAAAGCATTTTGAGCTTCAGTGCTTCTTTAGTGTTTCACAGTGTTTGTGTGTAAAAACTGAGTCAATAACAGCAAAAAGTGAGAAAGAGCAAATCAAATAATCAGTTTTAAAGTCATGAGTGACCTGGTGCTTGTTGTCTGCAGGTATTTTACAGACTGTGTAGATGCTGTGACGCATTTAAACATGAAACATCTTCAGGTTGTTGATTTGTTGTAGGTGAGATGTAGAGGTGAGTTCAGGGTTTGTGATGTCCTGAGCTGCTGGTGAAAAGTTTTTAAAACCCACTGAGTTGGTATCAGGAAACCTAAAGTCCAGATTTGACAGATCGATGACGCAGGAGACACTGATGACTTTCCCTTAAACGTCTAAGTGCCTGCTCGGTGTCTCCCCCAGCTTCCTCCACTGGTCCTGCTGGTTCCTCTTTATTTAGTCTAGGGATTCCAGCGTGGGCCTCCAGGGAGGGAGCCTCTGGCACCTGGCAGCTTTATTATCGTTTCATCAGCTTGTCTGAGAAAGGTCAGATTCCTGGACGGCTACCCGCTGCAGTGTGAAGGCCCCCAGTGTTGTGGTGAGCCTCAGGGCTTAGCTGGATCTCCGTAAAACCCCGTCGATTAGGGAAATGTGATGTTAGTCTTCTCAGTGCATTAGCCCCCCCAGCCTCCCCAGCTAACCCCAATGTTTATAAAGTGCATAGAGTTGTCCTCATGTTACGGCCCGTGATGTCAGGCTGTCGCTCCGCACCGTCTCCCTGCGTCATCAGCAGAGGTCAGAGTCTGGGTCCATTCAAACAGCCGTGTGATCGCAAACGCTGCACAAACAGACCCTCACCTTCAGACAAAACACAGGAAACAAGCTGCGACCCTCTGCTGCTCTGACTTTGCGTGATTGGTTTCCAGTGGTTAAAGGTGTGTAATAAAAGATGTACCCCCCCACCCCCCCAGGGTGTTAACCTTGGTGCTCCACAGCATCAGGGCTTTGCTCAGTTTCACCCATTTAACATCAGGGTTACTGAGGACACAGAAATTGTCTATCTGTGTTTCTATTTTCTCTTTATGAACTCAAACAGTTCAGTTAAGCACTTAAATTATATTTATCCTCCATGTTTATCATCAAAGAAAAGCACATTAGTTACTGAATAGTCACAAGAACTTCAGGATTTTTCTATTTTAAAAACAATTAGAAAGTTGCCCCGTTCAGTTTTAATTAGCCTCCTGCTGCTGGTGTCTAAACTGGTCCACATTAGAGGCCTGGTTTAAAGACCTGTAGTCCAGTTAGCCAGACAGGACCCTGTGAATGACTTGCCAGGTACTAACCTCTACTAGTCAGTACTGTCTTCTAGCACCATCAGTTTTAGATCGTCTCATATTCTGAGCCTTCTCTCAGGGTTAAACAAAGGAAAATGTATCAGAACAGATGAGTCTTTTCAAACAGTATTTCACTTCCAATATGAAAATATGAAATTAGATGAGAAACATGAAATCATTTGCACAGACTCCTGTGCACAAAATAAATGTATGACAATGTCAAAGAAAAACACCAACCCAGCTCCAGACCTCTAGAGACGAATACATATTCACTACTCTCTGCAGTTGTTGCTCAGAGCAAGGACGCTCAGAAAACTTCCCTCTGGCCTAATGTGATAGTTTCTAGAAGAAACCAGAAGATATGAGAGAATAATCATTGGATTTATTGATAGTAGCTTTCTGAGACAAGCCTCCCCTGCAGCGCACAGAGGGTTAGCATTATTAATAATGGAACACAAAGATTTCTGGTTGATGGTTCAGCCCTCTCTGACGCTCTGACCCCACTTTTAGAGAAAGAAAAAGGCTTTTTCGGGGAAAACACTTGTCTCCAGTGAAGCGCGTGGAGAAGCCTCCCTGTTGAGGAAGCTTTTATTGCACCATCACATGCTGCTCACTGTTTTTGGAGGAGTGTGTCTGTACAGTCAGTGTGGTGCAGTAACAGTAAAGTGCAGGTGAACACATCTTGTTGCTCTGGTGCCTGAATGTGTTGATTAGGTTTAACGAAACAGATGGAACCAGGTGAGACCTGCAGTGCAGAAGCACGTGGCTGTTTTCCTGGAGGCTCAGCAGCAGCTTTGTGCAGTCACAGGATTAAAAATGGGACGAGCTGCAGCTTTGACCTGCTGCCTCCAAACCCTCTCTCTGACAGAGACAAGGAGCCTCTTCTTCAAAGGTGTCGCACAACAAGTTACAGACAGATGATAAAACTGCGACTGTAAAGTTTTCAATAAAACTTAAAGCAGCACAACAGAGACCCGACTAACAAATATCAAACAAGACTTGCCCCAGAAGTCATTTCACTATTTACTTTTATTGCTTGTTTTTCCTGAATCGCTGTTCACACTCAAACACAAATAAAACCTAGTGAAAATGGTTTTCAGGTAACCACAGGTGTGTACAGGTAGGACCAGTGGCAGGTAACAAGCTGTGGTGGTTTCCTCCCAGTGAATGTTTAACATGTGTCGGTGTTTTATCGTCTAAAACCACCGATGTTTGTGCTGAGCTGAGCAGGAGATGTGTAGGTTTCACTTCTAACCTGATGATGGAAAAGATGCTTTGGGGAAATACAGTCAATATTCTGAATACAACATGGAGCAGACTGGTTGTACTGGTAGACAGGCTGAAGTCTGACTGTGCTGGGAAAAGCTTCCACAAAGTAATGAAGGTTAAAAACTTTGCCCCAGCTGAGGTCAGGCTGTTAAGATATGCAGATGAGGTGTGTGATCACTTTAACAAACCAGGACACTTTATTTTCCGTTTGAAAACAAATGTTCTTAGCGTCCATCCTGACTGCTGCTGACATAGTGGTCCAGCTAATGTGGCTGACGAGCTCACAGCTCACACAAATCGGCCTCGAGTGGATGTGACTTGACTTTGTGTTGTTTTAAAGGGTCACGAGTCAAACAGGTTGGAAGCTGCTGCCAAAGGAAAGACATTTTTCTGCTAACTCACCTGCTCTGTGTGTGACCTGTCCCAGGTCACCTGGTGAGCCATCCTGACAGGAAGTTTAGGCCCAGCAGTCACAGAGTTTTTGCTCGTCCCTTTCCTCCAATGACATCGAGCCGCAGCTCCCAGCTGTCGCCCCAGTAACTTCATGAATATTCACTGAGGCTTATTAGCATATGGCTCAGGACATTAGAGAGCCAGTCACATACACATCAGCGTGAGTGGAGCAGATGAATCGGAGCCCCGCGGGGACAGCAGGGCAGCATTCATTAAGTCCTTAAGGTGGACGGGTCACAGGAGACGCAGCAGGTTTTGACAGGGAGAGGTGGCGGAAGAGGAGACCAGGTCCATTGTAACAGGGGCCCTGCAGAACCACAGGATCTTTAAAATGTGCAGAGACTTTAGCAGTTTCTAACCAGTTCAATGTTTCCAGTAGGTGACTGGATGTGTAGTTGACTGTTGTTGCACCAAACTGGAATATTACCAGTCACCGTGGACAGAACGGTGCTGCATCCGTTTTGGTTTCCTTGGTTCTTCCTGGTTCAGTGTGTTCTGAAGTAGTTGGATGTGCTGCGTATATCCGGTGCGTGTTGGACTATACCTTCTGTGGTGCAGAGCTCCTTGATGTTGGGTTTGTTAAAGATGCATAAAGTTGCAGCTTAACTTCACTTTGACAGGACTAATGCACTTTATGGACACACAGACAGAGGCCGTCATGCTGCTGTGAGATGTGAGGTAGAAGAGGCTCCACAGTGCAGACGTGTTCACAGTGCAATGCCGATGCATTTTTCATGGTGACCACGGCAGCGTCGCTCCTTAGATATGACAATGAGCTCTTATCGTCCCGCGTGCTCAGCGGAGCGTGTGACCATGGGCACAGATGCAACCTGCACCTCGCTCTCTGAAACAGACTCTGCACTGCAGGAAACAGAACGTACCTGTGTGATATCTCTCACCATAGAGATTTAAAGTTAGCACATCTTGTTACTGTCAGTGTCCTGCCTGTAACGGGCTGTTTGTCTGAGCGCAGCTCACTCAGCTGAAATCAAGCCTGACAGGACCTTCATGGACACTGCAGGGTGAAACTCGCTCTCTGACCTTGTGTAGGACCGAGTCTGCAAACTGTGCTGCAGCCATGGCCCGCTCACAGAACATCAGCTCTGACCTTTAGCAAACAATTCTGACTCAGTCCCATATATATATAGTATAAATAAGATTTTTCATCATCTTATTATACGAGACATAATGCATTCCCTACACCCTAACCATCACAACTAAATGCCTAACCTAAAACCTAATCCTAGTCCTAACCCTAAAACCAAGTCTTAACCCTCAAACAGGAGTCTGAAAAAAGCAAGGACCAGAAAAATGACCTCACTTTGATAGAAATATGCTCAAAATCGTACTCACAAAGATAGCAATACCGTCCTCACTAACACTCACTACAGACCAAATGTGGACTCATCCGCCACTGAAAATAGTCCCTTGGTTTCTTCCTGTTTGTGTGACATTTGAGAGAATCTACAGTGAGTGGCTGTTTGAGGGTTTGCTTTAAAAGCATATTTCAGTGAGGTTTCTGTTTAAAGGTCTGCAGAACAGGTTCATCACAAAGTTCTGAAAAATGGATGAACGAAGGTGGTTTTCACCTTTTCATGGTGTTTGTCAACAATAAGAAAAATGGAGAGCAGCAATAAGATGGACTGTGGATGGACTGTGGATGGACTGTGGATGGGCTGTGGATGGACTGTGGATGGACTGTGGATGGGCTGTGGATGGACTGTGGATGGACTGTGGATGGGCTGTGGATGGACTGTGGATGGGCTGTGGATGGACTGTGGATGGACTGTGGATGGACTGTGGATGGGCTGTGGATGGACTGTGGATGGACTGTGGATGGACTGTGGATGGACTGTGGATGGACTGTGGATGGGCTGTGGATGGACTGTGGATGGACTGTGGATGGACTGTGGATGGGCTGTGGATGGACTGTGGATGGACTGTGGATGGACTGTGGATGGGCTGTGGATGGACTGTGGATGGACTGTGAGCATGTGTGAGATGAGTGATGGATAAAGACAAAGATGGGAGTCGATGATTTAATTACATCTGGTAAAGTGGCAGCGATTCTGCTGGATGGGAACATTGACTGTACATCCAGAGGAAAAAAAGTAAAAGTAGTCATTGTGCAGATTTACCCTTCAGCAGTTGGGGGTGCCTTGCTCAAGGGTCTCAGTCATGGTATTGAAGGTGGAGAGAGCGCTGGCTATTCACTCCGCTCCACCGACAATTCCTGCCGATCCCGAGACTTGAACCCGCAACTTTTTAGATTACTCTCTATCCATTAGGCCACGGCTGCCTATATTATACACTTCTAACTACTTCTAAGTACTCCTAATTTGAAGTACTTTCCATACTGCTGGGTATCTTGGGAATTTCTAAAGTTATCAGATAAATGTAGCTAGGATTGATTAATATCACTGCTAGTAGATGTTTTGCATATAAGAGGGAAAGTGATTTTTTTGTTGAAGTTTCTCAGTTAAACATATGTGTTTAATATTGAAATGCTGGTGAACAGTCCAACCATCAGTTCTCTGTATGTTGCTGCCCTCTGCTGTCTTTCTGTTGTAACTCTACATTTAGTACATTGTGTCCTGAAAACAGCAAAGTCCAAGTGCAACTACCAAAAAAAGCTCGGTCACCCCTAAGTTTTAATCTAGACCTAGGAACAATTAGAAGCAGCTGATCAGAGGACCTGAGAGACCTAACAGGCCTGTGTGTCTCGAGTGCCTGTCAGCATCCTAGCTGCTGCATTTTGAACTGCCTGCAAACACGACAGCACTTTCTGGCTGACTCCTATATAAAGGGAATTACAATAATCAAGCCTTGAAAAAATAAAAATGCAAAAACGGTTTATATTATTATACGAGACCAGGGTAACAGTGTCACTCTGCCCAAAACTAAAAATCTCTTTTTTATTTTCATTAGGTTTTAAAAAATGTAAAGACACCCAGCCCTTTATATCATTCAGACATTCTAAGATAGGAGTTAGAGCATTCTTGGTATTCTGTTGTAATGGTAGATAAATCGTATCGTCTGCATAACAGTGAAATGAGACATTATGCTTCTTAAAGACAGACCCCAAAGGGAGCATATATAAAGAAAAAAGTAATGGGGCAAGAATAGACCCTTGAGGGACGCCACAGGAGAGGGGAGCTGAGGTAGATCAAAATTCACCAACATTAACTGCAAAGCTTCTATTTTATAAATACGGCTTAAACCACTGAAGAGCCATTTCTTGAATTCCTACATTTTTCTCGAGGCGAGAAACCAAGATAGCGACAGGCATCAGCTACAGGCATTAGCAACAGGTTGGGCAGCTAAATCTTTACTGGACCAACAGAGACCACACACACTCCTGCCTACTGACAGTGCACACACTCACACACACACACACATTTATTTTTGTAGTTGTGAGGACACCCAGACATAATGCGTTCCCTACACCCTAACCATCACAACTAAATGCCTAACCTAAAACCTAATTCTAACCTTACCCCTAAAACTAAGTCTTAACCCTCAAACAGGGGTCTGGAAAAAGCAAGGACCAGAAAAATGACCTCACTTTGATAGAAATATGCTCAAAATGGTACTCACAAAGATAGCAATACAAGTACACACACACACTTCTGCCCACACACAAACTATTTGAAATGGGCTGATTTCCACTGTCATCCTGCTGTTGGCTGATCAGAGTCCAGACAAAAGTCTATATTTGTTTTCTGTCTCAGGTTTAAAGCAGCTACATGAGCTGAAGCTTTACCACCAAATGACTTTATGTCTCATATTTGAACCACGAATAAGGTGACGTTTGACTCTAAACTCCACTGATTAGCTGCGAATGTTAAGACTCCAGAGAAGTGGATTATCTCTGCACTGCTGCCAGACCTGCTCCACCTGGTTTACACTTGGAGGATCTAGTTTTCACAGAGTTTGGAGTAAAACTTTAAATATTCAGATTTTATTCTCCATCAGTTTCAATCTTTGTAATTTATTTGTCTGTAAAAACATATTTATTACACTGCTCCTTGTGTTATTGTTTGTGAACACTGACTCGGTGTTGTTGCTGTCTCAGGTGGTTTCGTGTGACATTACAGACTGTTTGTAACTAACAGTGACTTTATTCTGTGTTGTGTCTCCAGATGGCGCTGTTATCGCTGCTGCTGCTGCTGCTGCTGCTGACTCTGTCCTCAGTCAGTCTTCAGGACTTACAGGACCAAAATGGTAAAAAGGCAGATGAAAATATTTTGATGATCACAGACAGTCTCCTCATTAGGGCGTCACTTCGATCAGAATGAGAAAGAACATTGTTTTTATAAAGATTCATCATAAAAGATGTGGCGTGAACAGTGAGACAGAGTAATCTGACGACGATGAGGTTATGAAGGTGCTTAGTGACTCTAGAGAAATGTATTATTGGGTCTTTTCTACTCAGGTCTAGAGGACACAGTTCCAGCTGACAGATCAACACGTCTTCTGCCTCCTGCCAAGTTAAGACAGAAAAGGCAGACTCAACCACCGTTTGATAACGGTAATCTGAAATGGATCAGCTGGAGCAGTGGTTCTCTCCCCAACGGAACAGTTTCAATTCAAAATGATTACGCTAATCGAGTCGACTACGTCTGCAAATATGGATGCCATGCTGGCTTTTACAACCCCAATAAGGGGCATGTCTGCAACTACCCCTATGGAGATAAAGAGTATCAAGAGTCCAGATTTGAGCTCCTTGTGGATGAAGGCAACTTTGAGATCCTGGAGTGGAAGGATGATTCCTATGGTTCAGTGCCCCAACATTCAGTCAGAACCTGTTTTAGTGATGAACTTTATGTTGGGAGAAACAAGTATGGTCTTGGAAAGGTGCACCCTAAGCACAAAGCCTTCTTTCTTCCATGGGAAGGTAAAGAATATTGGTACAAGTACTACAAGGTCCTGACCTTTAAACAGGATATTGAGAATGAACACGTCTCTGACGTCAAGTACGACACTGGGAGGGCTGTAATCGTTACATATCCCCCAGAGGCTATGACCAGCACTACCGTCATTAACCATGAATGCTACAAAGTGGTGAAAACAGCTCATCTCTCAAAGACGAGTCGAGTGGAGAAGAGGTGGGATGTTGGCACCTCCGTCAAAGTCAGTGTCAGAAAGACCTTTACTGCAGGGATCCCCACTGTTGCATCAGGAAGTGTGGAGGTCAGTGCTGAAGTGTCAGTCCAAGCCTCAGGAGGACAGACCCACTCAGAAGAGATTGGACACTCTCTGTCTGTGGAGATCATCGTCCCACCAAACCACAGCTGTACAGCCAGAATGTTGGGACATAAGTACAAGATAGACATCCCTTTCACTGCACGTCTTACCCGCACCTACAGTGATGGGACGACCACATGGAGATCTGTCTCTGGAACATACAGTGGAGTGCAGGTTGGAGAAGTCCACACTGTGGTGGAGCGATGTGTACCTGTAGCCAATGCCAAAGATTGTCCGTAATGAAATCATATGATATCGGACCTTCAGTATGTAGGATCCCTAGCTACTACAACTGATCCTCAATAAAACATATATAATATAATAATACCTTGTGCCTGCTTGTACAAAGTAAATAAGATGATAAAATATGTCCTGTGCTGCTCATTGAGAAGAACGAAACTTGTTTTCAGTTCTGCACCTTATGAATATTATTTGGTACATTTAAGTTCTCTGGAAAAATTATTTTGTGATTAATAAATAAACTGCTATAAAACATGTATCTGTTGTCTGACCATATAGTGTATTTAAAGCTACTCTACCTGATTTCTTCAGCCTTTAAAGGGTCTAATGAGACTCAGAACAGATTCAAATCTCCCACCATAAGCCCGTCTTTACCCCTCCCATCCCATCCTGTTTCCTGAAGCTACAACGTGAACTATGGATACCTTGGTGGAAAGACACCCTCCAGTCCAAAACCCTTACAGCCCTGAGCAGCACTCATAGTTGCTGATGGCTCTTTGACACATGATCTCAGGAGGTCAGTGGATGATTTGAGACTCATTAGTGTTGGATTTAACATATTAATTCTGCTGGACGATGATGTCTTCATTTCACTTCAGGACTTGTAAGTAGTTAGACCAATAGTCATCACACTCCCATGTCACACAGTTGCTGTGATCACCATGTGTGTTTGAAAGTGAAACAGTGCTGTTTAGGAGAGACGTATTTCAGGTCACCCAGTGTCTCCACAGCATGTTCATACTCACTGTGTTAGGACAAACACACAGGGCTTTCAACAGGACAGGACGCTATGTCTGTGACGTTCCCCGTCCCACCAACCCACTCCTGTAGGGTCGTGATGGTGGGATATAAGCACAAGGTAGAAATCCCTTTCACTTCAAATGTTACCTGTACCTACATTGATGAGGGGACCACATGGACATCTGTCTATAGGACTTATGATGGCGTCCAGTTTGGAGATGTCCAAGCTGTGGTGGACCAATGTGCACCTATACCTGATGCCCACATGTGTAGTTCAAGATTTGTTAGGCCTATTGGGAAAGGGGGACAGTCACATTCAGATGAAGACCTCACAAATCGTCATGTTTCTCTAACTTTCTTTTACTTAACAATTTCTCTGAAAGAAAAAACATATTTGAGAAAACACTTTGATTGCATGAAATGAAACAAAACGAAACTGATCAACACAATAATCATCAATAATTAGAATCCAATAACATTCATGTGAAATGGGCCATTCTGCACAATGAGTACTTTTACTTTGGATACTTCAAGTACATTTGGATGATGATACTTTTGAACTTTTACTGCAGTAACACTTGGAATGCAGGACTTTTACTTGGAGCTGAGGATTTTTATAGTGTGGGATTTCTACTGTTACTGCAGTAAAGGATCTGAGTACTCCTACCCATAGGTATATTTCTACCCATATTTCAAAACATGTCCTGAGCTGTTATGTTATTCTTAATGTTGTACACATTTGTTTGTTATAATGCTGTTTTTAGTGACCAAATTGTCCAGGATTTATGGTCATTAATGGTTTTATTCTGCTGTTTAGAAATAAAAAGGGGATTGAAGTGTCTACTAATATATTTTTAATTTTTGCAGTACGGAGCAAGTGTCCTAATTTTGGCCAGTTTATAAAACCTATTGATATAAAAAGATCAGGACAGTAGGGCCTGAGCTGGGGTGTCTTATAGTCCAAGTCCAGCAGGTGTCACTGATAGATAATCATTTCTCAGCACACACTTCAGATACCAGCACATACAGTAGTACACAATAAATAATACTGTGAAAATATCAATTAGAAATCACATGTATCAGGTACAAAGAACATAACAAATGACCATTTTGAGTTTTTCAGCCTCTGTGTTTTCATTGAATTAAATACTAATGATAATATTATGAATCATATATTTGTCTGTATTTGTGTCTGTGAGTATATGCTAGATAACTAGCTTTGTGTTAGTGTGGGAAGTCAAAAATTCAGTTCAAATGGTTCAGTGTCAACACATCAACCTGGGCTCATATTTGTTAGAGGTCTAAGAACTAGGCTTAAAAACACTTCAAAGAACTAACTTTTAGTTAGTATCATCTCTTCCCTACAGCCAACCCAGATCCTGAGATCACAGCTGGTGTATCAGCATTAGCTGATATTGGTCATTTGGAATGGAAGCAATGTTTCTGTTTGTTTCACTTATAAAGCACACATTACTGGACAACTACTGTTGTCCACGGTGCTGTACCAAATTAAAAGTTGAATAAATAAGAACAACAACATACAGAGATAAATTCAAAGTAAACACAAAAGATTCAATGACATCCCTCAATATCCAGTAGAATTGAAAGCCTGAGATAGTAAATACATTTTTGACCGAGTTTTAAATGTAAATATAGTTGGAGCTGCTCTAACATACAGGGGTAAAAGATTCCACAGTTTAGGTGCAACTATCGAAAAAAGCTCGGTCACCCCTAAGTATTAATCTAGACCTAGGAACAATTAGAAGCAGCTGATCAGAGGACCTGAGAGACCTAACAGGCCTGTGTGTCTCGAGTGCCTGTCAGCATCCTAGCTGCTGCATTTTGAACTGCCTGCAAACACAACAGCACTTTCTGGCTGACTCCTATATAAAGGGAATTACAATAATCAAGCCTTGAAAAAATAAAGGCATGGATGACTTTCTCAATGTCTTTAAAAGAGAGAAATATCTTGAGTTTAGCCAAAAGTCTCAAGTGGAAAAAGCTGGATTTAACGACAGCATGGATTTACTTATTAAATTTAAAAGCTTTGGCAAATAAAACACCCAGATTTTATTATTATATTATTATACGAGACCAGGGTAACAGTGTCACTCTACCCAAAACTAAAATCTCTTTTTTATTTTCATTAGGTTTTAAAAAATTTAAAGACACCCAGCCCTTTATATCATTCAGACATTCTAAGATAGGAGTTAGAGCATTCTTGTTATTCTGTTGTAATGGTAGATAAATCATATCGTCTGCATAACAGTGAAATTATGCTTCTTAAAGACAGACCCCAAAGGGAGCATATATAAAGAAAAAGTAATGGGGCAAGAATAGACCCTTGAGGGACGCCACAGGAGAGGGGAGCTGAGGTAGATCAAAATTCACCAACATTAACTGCAAAGCTTCTATTTCATAAATACGGCTTAAACCACTGAAGAGCCATTTCTTGAATTCCTACATTTTTCTCAAGGTGAGAAACCAAGATAGCGACAGGCATCAGCAACAGGCATTAGCAACAGGTTGGGCAGCTAAATCTTTACTGGACCAACAGAGACCACACACACTCCTGCCTACTGACAGTGCACACACTCACACACACACATTTATTTTTGTAGTTGTGAGGACACCCAGACATAATGCGTTCCCTACACCCTAACCATCACAACTAAATGCCTAACCTAAAACCTAATTCTAACCTTACCCCTAAAACTAAGTCTTAACCCTCAAACAGGGGTCTGGA
Source organism: Mastacembelus armatus (assembly GCF_900324485.2). NCBI lineage: Eukaryota > Metazoa > Chordata > Actinopteri > Synbranchiformes > Mastacembelidae > Mastacembelus > Mastacembelus armatus. Next base: position 24,068,416 of record NC_046641.1, on the reverse strand, counting down.
AAAGGCGAGGACCAGAAAAATGACCTCACTTTGATAGAAATATGCTCAAAATGGTACTCACAAAGATAGCAATACAAGTACACACACACACTTCTGCCCACACACAAACTATTTGAAATGGGCTGATTTCCACTGTCATCCTGCTGTTGGCTGATCAGAGTCCAGACAAAAGTCTATATTTGTTTTCTGTCTCAGGTTTAAAGCAGCTACATGAGCTGAAGCTTTACCACCAAATGACTTTATGTCTCATATTTGAACCACGAATAAGGTGACGTTTGACTCTAAACTCCACTGATTAGCTGCGAATGTTAAGACTCCAGAGAAGTGGATTATGTCTGCTCTGCTGCCAGACCTGCTCCACCTGGTTTACACTTGGAGGATCTAGTTTTCACAGAGTTTGGAGTAAAACTTTAAATATTCAGATTTTATTCTCCATCAGTTTCAATCTTTGTAATTTATTTGTCCGTAAAAACATATTTATTACACTGCTCCTTGTGTTATTGTTTGTGAACACTGACTCGGTGTTGTTGCTGTCTCAGGTGGTTTCGTGTGACATTACAGACTGTTTGTAACTAACAGTGACTTCATTCTGTGTTGTGTCTCCAGATGGCGCTGTTATCGCTGCTGCTGCTGCTGACTCTGTCCTCAGTCAGTCTTCAGGACTTACAGGACCAAAATGGTAAAAAGGCAGATGAAAATATTTTGATGATCACAGACAGTCTCCTCATTAGGGCGTCACTTCAGTCAGAATGAGAAAGAACATTGTTTTTATAAAGATTCATCATAAAAGATGTGACGTGAACAGTGAGACAGAGTCATCTGACGACGATGAGGTTATGAAGGTGCTTAGTGACTCTAGAGAAATGTATTATTGGGTCTTTTCTACTCAGGTCTAGAGGACACAGTTCCAGCTGACAGATCAACATGTATTCTGCCTCCTGTCAAGTTAAGACAGGAAAGGCAGACTCCATTTGATAACGGTAATCTGAAATGGATCCACTGGAGCGGTGGTTCTCTCCCCAACGGAACAGTTTCAATTCATAATGATTACACTAATCGAGTCGACTACGTCTGCAAATATGGATGCCATGCTGGTTTTTACAACCCCACCAAAGGGTCTTTCTGCCACTACATCATTGAAAACAGCTTTCATAGTTCCTCCACATTCCATTTCCTTGTGAATGAAGACAACTTTGAGATCCTGGAGTGGAAGGATGGTTCCTATGGTTCAGTGCCCGAACATTCAGTCAGAACCTGTTATAGTGATAAAATCTATGTAGGTAGAAACAAATATGGTCTTGGAATGGTGGATCCTAAGCAACAGGCTTTTTATCTTCCATGGGAAGGGACATATTATTGGTACTACACCTACCAGGTCCTGACCTTTAATAGGGATGTTAAGAGCGAGCACATCGCAGTCATCAAGTACGACGATTTTCTGCTTTTCTTTCCTACAGCCAACCCAGACCCTGAGATCACAGCTGGTGTATCAGCATTACCTGATATGGGTAATTTGAAATGGAAGCAATGGAGCGGTGGTTCTCTCCCCAACAGAATTGTTTCAATTTACAATACATATACTGGAAGTACTGATTACATCTGCAAACATGCGTGCTATGCTGGCTTTTACAACCCCACCAAAGGGTCTTTCTGCCACTACATCATTGAAAACAGCTTTCGTAGTTCCCCCACATTCCAGTTCCTTGTGAATGAAGACAACTTTGAGATCCTGGAGTGGAAGGATGGTTACTCAGGTTCAGTGCCCGAACATTCAGTCAGAACCTGTTCTAGTGATAAAATCTATGTAGGTAGAAACAAGTATGGTCTTGGAAAGGTGGAGCCTAAGCACAAAGCCTTTTATATTCCATGGGAAGGGACATATTATTGGTACTACACCTACCAGGTCCTGACCTTTAATAGGGATGTTGAGAATGAACGCGTCTCTGACGTCAAGTACAACACTGGGAGGGCTGACATCATTTCATATCCCCCAGAGGCTATGACCAGCGCTACCGTCTTCAACTATGAATGCAACAAAGTGGTGAAAACAGCTCAACTCTCAAAGATGATTCGAGTGGAGAAGAGGTGGGATGTTGGCACCTCCCTCACAGTCGGTGTCAGAAAGAGCTTTACTGCAGGGATCCCCACTGTTGCATCAGGAAGTGTGGAGGTCAGTGCTGAAGTGTCATTCCAAACCTCAGGAGGACATACCTACTCAGAAGAGACTGGACACTCTCTGTCTGTGGAGATCATCGTCCCACCAAACCACAGCTGTACAGCCAGAATGTTGGGACATAAGTACAAGATAGACATCCCTTTCACTGCACGTCTTACCCGCACCTACAGTGATGGGACGACCACATGGAGATCTGTCTCTGGAACATACAGTGGAGTGCAGGTTGGAGAAGTCCACACTGTGGTGGAGCGATGTGTACCTGTAGCCAATGCCAAACCTTGTCCGTAATGAAATCATATGATATCGGACCTTCAGTATGTAGGATCCCTAGCTACTACAACTGATCCTCAATAAAACATATATAATATAATAATACCTTGTGCCTGTTTGTTCAAAGTAAATAAGATGATAAAATATGTCCTGTGCTGCTCATTGAGAAGAACGAAACTTTCAGTTCTGCACCTTATGAATATTATTTGGTACATTTAAGTTCTCTGGAAAAATTATTTTGTGATTAATAAATAAACTGCTGTAAAACATGTATCTGTTGTCTGACCATATAGTGTATTTAAAGCTACTCTACCTGATTTCTTCAGCCTTTAAAGGGTCTAATGAGACTCAGAACAGATTCAAATCTCCCACCATAAGCCCGTCTTTACCCCTCCCATCCCATCCTGTTTCCTGAAGCTACAACAAGAACAATGTTCCTTTAAGCACAGAGTCCTGCCAGAGCATCTGCAGCTGCAGTCTGGTTTAAAATGCTGTAGAAGTTTAGTAAACCATCAAAGAGAAATCCTTCTGTGTGGAGTGTGTATGTTGTCCCTGTGTAAGGGACATAAATATTTATCTTTTGTTTATTTCATCATATTTGTGTGAAATCTTTAATGCAAATTAATGTGAGTTATTAATTACAGGGATGTAATGGAAGAAAATTGGATGAAATATAAGCTAAATTCTTCTGTGAGATGTTCTGCTGCTGAAGATGATTACACAGTGATTGTTTAAAAAAAAGAAAATACCAAAAGAAAACCAGCATTGGTTTAAGATTTCAGCCTCGCTATCAGCATTACACCTGATGGTAATTTGCAACAGGGTTAGTAAATACCCCTTTTTGGTCTCTTCTTCTTTTCTTAATCAAAGCAGTATTTAATTTGCATTGCACTGGTCTGCTTTTCTTTCCTACAGCCAACCCAGATCCTGAGATCACAGCTGGTGTATCAGCATTAGCTGATATTGGTCATTTGAAATGGAAGCAATGTTTCTGTTTGTTTCTGTTTATTTCACTTACACAGCACACATTACTGGACAACTACTGTTGTCCACGGTGCTGTACCAAATTAAAAGTTGAATAAATAAGAACAACAACGTACAGAGACAAATTCAAAGTAAACACAAAAGATTCAATGACATCCCTCAATACCCAGTAGAATTGAAAGCCTGAGATAATAAATACATTTTTGACCGAGTTTTAAATGTAAATATAGTTGGAGCTGCACTAACATGCAGGGGTAAAAGATTCCACAGTCTAGGTGCAACTACCAAAAAAAGCTCGGTCACCCCTAAGTTTTAATCCAGACCTAGGAACAATTAGAAGCAGCTGATCAGAGGACCTGAGAGACCTAACAGGCCTGTGTCACTTAAGAAAGTCTGCATATAACATATAACCAGCATATAACAAAGATAGTGTCCTGAATGGCCAAATATCAAATGACCAATATCAGCCATTTTCACCAAAAGATGAACAGATCATTTGTTGAGGATAACTAGATGTTCCCATCAGTCCACCACAGCCCGGACTTCTCTGCTCTAAATGTTGTTTTACCTCCCAGTGCTAGAGGTCATGTGGAGCTTGGTGAGCCTGAGCCGTGCTGTGAACAGGGTGTGAACGCACCATATTAACCTTACAGGTGGTTTATTGGGGCGGTAAACTGCACAGAGAGAACTCAGTACCTGCAGGGATAAAGGGAATCCCAGCACTCAGGCTTGTTTTCACACCAACATTGAGGGAAGTCAGAAACAAATCAACTTTTGTGCATTGCTCCATAAATACATCCCCAGTCTGTTCCCTAGTTCATCATCGACTGTGGGCCTTGATTCAGTTACACATTACCTCCAGTATGGGCTCAGCTGTGCACACACAGGAACCAGAGCCAAGTCCAGAACAGAAGATGCTTCTTATTCACATCAGCAACAGGCTGAGCAGCTACATCTTTACTGGACAAGCAGAGACCACACACACTCCTTCCTCCTGATAGTGCGCACACACACACACACACAAACACTCACACACACACACACATTTATTTTTGTAGTTGTGAGGACACCCAGACATAATGCATTCCCTACACCCTAACCATCACAACTAAATGCCTAACCTAAAACCTAATTCTAACCTTACCCCTAAAACTAAGTCTTAACCCTCAAACAGGGGTCTGGAAAAGGCGAGGACCAGAAAAATGACCTCACTTTGATAGAAATATGCTCAAAATGGTACTCACAAAGATAGCAATACAAGTACACACACACACTTCTGCCCACACACAAACTATTTGAAATGGGCTGATTTCCACTGTCATCCTGCTGTTGGCTGATCAGAGTCCAGACAAAAGTCTATATTTGTTTTCTGTCTCAGGTTTAAAGCAGCTACATGAGCTGAAGCTTTACCACCAAATGACTTTATGTCTCATATTTGAACCACGAATAAGGTGACGTTTGACTCTAAACTCCACTGATTAGCTGCGAATGTTAAGACTCCAGAGAAGTGGATTATCTCTGCACTGCTGCCAGACCTGCTCCACCTGGTTTACACTTGGAGGATCTAGTTTTCACAGAATTTGAAGTAAAACTTTAAATATTCAGATTTTATTCTCCCTCAGTTTCAATCTTTGTAATTTATTTGTCCGTAAAACATATTTATTACACTGCTCCTTGTGTTATTGTTTGTGAACACTGACTCGGTGTTGTTGCCGTCTCAGGTGGTTTCGTGTGACATTACAGACTGTTTGTAACTAACAGTGACTTTATTCTGTGTTGTGTCTCCAGATGGCGCTGTTATCGCTGCTGCTGCTGCTGCTGCTGCTGACTCTGTCCTCAGTCAGTCTTCAGGACTTACAGGACCAAAATGGTAAAAAGGCAAATGAAAATATTTTTGATGATCACAGAGTCTCCTCATTAGGGCGTCACTTCAGTCAGAATGAGAAAGAACATTGTTTTTATAAAGATTCATCATAAAAGATGTGACGTGAACAGTGAGACAGAGTCATCTGACGACGATGAGGTTATGAAGGTGCTTAGTGACTCTAGAGAAATGTATTGTTGGGTCTTTTCTACTCAGGTCTAGAGGACACAGTTCCAGCTGACAGATCAACACGTCTTCTGCCTCCTGCCAAGTTAAGACAGAAAAGGCAGACTCAACCACCATTTGATAACGGTAATCTGAAATGGATCAGCTGGAGCGGTGGTTCTCTCCCCAACGGAACAGTTTCAATTCAAAATGATTACGCTAATCGAGTCGACTACGTCTGCAAATATGGATGCCATGCTGGCTTTTACAACCCCAATAAGGGGCATGTCTGCAACTACCCCTATGGAGATAAAGAGTATCAAGAGTCCAGATTTGAGCTCCTTGTGAATGAAGGCAACTTTGAGAACCTGGAGTGGAAGGATGATTCCTATGGTTCAGTGCCCCAACATTCAGTCAGAACCTGTTCTAATGATGAACTTTGTGTTGGTAGAAACAAGTATGGTCTTGGAAAGGTGCACCCTAAGCACAAAGCCTTCTTTCTTCCATGGGAAGGTAAAGAATATTGGTACAAGAACTATCAGGTCCTGACCTTTAATAGGGATGTTGAGAATGAACACGTCTCTGACGTCAAGTACGACACTGGGAGGGCTGTAATCATTACATATCCCCCAGAGGTTATGACCAGCACTACTGTCATTAACCATGAATGCAACAAAGTGGTGAAAACAGCTCATCTCTCAAAGACGATTCGAGTGGAGAAGAGGTGGGATGTTGGCACCTCCCTCACAGTCGGTGTCAGAAAGAGCTTTACTGCAGGGGTCCCCACTATTGCATCAGGAAGTGTGGAGGTCAGTGCTGAAGTGTCAGTCCAAGCCTCAGGAGGACATACCTACTCAGAAGAGATTGGACACTCTCTGTCTGTGGAGATCATCGTCCCACCAAACCACAGCTGTAAAGCCAGAATGTTGGGACATAAGTACAAGATAGACATCCCTTTCACTGCACGTCTTACCCGCACCTACAGTGATGGGACAACCAAATGGAGATCTGTCTCTGGAACATACAGTGGAGTGCAGGTTGGAGAAGTCCACACTGTGGTGGAGCGATGTGTACCCGTACCCAATGCCAAACCTTGCCCCTAATGAAATCATATATCGGACCTTCAGTATGTAGGATCCATAGCTACTACACCTGATCCTCAATAAAACATATATAATATAATAATACCTTGTGCCTGCTTGTACAAAGTAAATAAGATGATAAAATATGTCCTGTGCTGCTCATTGAGAAGAACGAAACTTGTTTTCAGTTCTGCACCTTATGAATATTATTTGGTACATTTAAGTTCTCTGGAAAAATAATTTTGTGATTAATAAATAAACTGCTATAAAACATGTATCTGTTGTCTGACCACATAGTGTATTTAAAGCTACTCTACCTGATTTCTTCAGCCTTTAAAGGGTCTAATGAGACTCAGAACAGATTCAAATCTCCCACCATAAGCCCGTCTTTACCCCTCCCATCCCATCCTGTTTCCTGAAGCTACAACGTGAACTATGGATACCTTGGTGGAAAGACACCCTCCAGTCCAAAACCCTTACAGCCCTGAGCAGCACTCATAGTTGCTGATGGCTCTTTGACAATCTCACATCTCAGGAGGTCAGTGGATGATTTGAGACTCATTAGTGTTGGATTTAACATATTAAATCTGCTGGACGATGATGTCTTCATTTCACTTCAGGACTTGTAAGTAGTTAGACCAATACTCATCACACTCCCATGTCACACAGTTGCTGTGATCACCATGTGAGTTTTAAAGTGAAACAGTGCTGTTTAGGAGAGACGTATTTCAGGTCACCCAGTGTCTTCACAGCATGTTCATACTCACTGTGTTAGGACAAACACACAGGGCTTTCTACTGATTTCTACTGTTACTGCAGTGAAGGATCTGAGTACTTCTACCCATATGTATATTTCTACCCATATTTCAAAATATGTCCTGAGCTGTTATGTTATTCTTAATGTTGTACACATTTGTTTGTTATAATGCTGTTTTTAGTGACCAGATTGTCCAGGATTTATGGTCATTAATGGTTTTATTCTGCTGTTTAGAAATAAAAAGGGGATTAAAGTGTCTACTAATATATTTTTAATTTTTGCAGTACGGAGCAAGTGTCCTAATTTTGTCCAGTTTATAAAACCTATTGATATAAAAAGATCAGGACAGTAGGGCCTGAGCTGGGGTGTCTTATAGTCCAAGTCCAGCAGGTGTCACTGATAGATAATCATTTCTCAGCACACACTTCAGATACCAGCACATACAGTAGTACACAATAAATAATACTGTGAAAATATCAATTAGAAATCGCATGTATCAGGTACAAAGAACATAACAAATGACCATTTTGAGTTACTACAGTACTTATATGTGACACAGTACTACAGTTTTAACACGTGACTACAGTATATGTGTGACTATACCACCTTTTTTAGCCTCTGTGTTTTCACTGAATTAACAAAAACTTATATATACATAGACATATATCTGTATGTATGTCTGTGAGTACATGCCAGATAACCAGTTTTGTGCTAGTGTGGGAAGTCAAAAATAACTTTTTCTTAGAAACCAATTTAGAGCTTCTGTGGGGGTGACACCTGAATCAGCTGATGGAACCATAAGGTCCAGGTAAAAGCTGCGGAAACTTCTGGTGGTAAAAATATAGAAAAACAGAACATTTATCTTAACATTTAAATGAAAGGGAAAAGTTGTTTTGTGGTATTTGAAGTTACATGTTGTTTGTTGTGTGATATGTATTCCCAGAAATACTAATAAAATAGTATTGAATTAGTTTGGTTTTTTTTACAATCTTTATTTTTGTGTCATGTTTTCATCAATTATTAAATGTGTTTTTGACATTATAGGTAAAAACAATTATGCCGGAGGAACAATGTTGCAATACAGTAGGAGCAGGGGCGGTTCCAGGTTTTCATCCTTAGGGGGGTTTAGCCCTCACTATTGTTGCTGATGACACTACCTGGTATCATTAATGTCAGCTTTTACAAAATATAAAACTGCTAGAAATCAACAAAAAATTAGATGTTATGTGGGTGACAAGCACTGCAATGATACAGCAAAGGTCACTGATACAGTACAAGAGAAAACTGATTAGTCAGAGCTTTATCAGTGCATTAATAACCCTGTATCTTATCCAGGATTTAGCTGTGCTCCTTTTGAACTGGGTGAGAGATCAGCATGAAGACGACTGTAAGGCTGTGGTAAATTAGACGAAGGAGCAAATGATCTTAGTTTTTGCCTTTCATCGCTGCAGACACCTGGAAGGTGGTCAGTACTATCAGATGACTGTTTTTTTCTGTCTGCAGTTGGAGTTTTAATCCTTTGTTCACACCTGTCCTGAAGCTCCAAACCAGTTTGCAGCTTGAAACCAGCACTCTTCCACCAACAGGTCTCTATTGTGAAGACACAGTTGATTTATATACAGGAACTAGTGGTGCCACTAAATATTAAAAAGATGCCGCCTGCAACACGGGGAGAGAATAGTTAAAAACACAGGAAGATAAATAATAATATGTAGTCAGATGTTATGGGTGAGCAGGTGAAAATTTCTTATTATTATTATTACTACATTATGATTATTATTATTCATAGGGTGCAGGTCCATATGAAGACAGATAGATAGATCCCTGGCGCCTAGAAGCTACTGGTGGTGGTGTTGAACCAGGAGGTGGTTGGTGGGATCCTATGTCCCTGGACATGATGGATATTGGTGGTGATGGGGAGGAGGTGGTGATATTTAAAGAAGTGATTGAGTGGTCCGAGCAGACAGAAAGATCACTGGTTGATCTGATGACGTCAGGACTGAAGGTGGTGGGTTGAGATGATAGAGGTGATGAGGAGTTTATGTGGTTTATATTTTCATCAGGTGCATATTATGACACAGAAAGTTAGCCAAGTCATTTTTGATTCCACTGTGATATTTTATGAACTGCCTTGTAGTTTCATCAGTTTCTGCTCACAGGGATGTGCTGATGGAAAAACTAACTAAGTGAGTAGTTAAACACTTTAAAACACAAAAATCCATCAATGTGTAACAATTTTTCAACTCACTTTCACCACTAGGATCATTAACCCTTTATAGACATCAATCCTTTAAAAACTGAGTTTCTAATGATTTCTTGCTCAGGCAAACATGTCCCCATGTAATTTGGCTCAACCTACAATATGCTGATGACACCAAGCTATTCATGGCACTCCCTTCTCCTGACATTGCCATTGCAGATGTCTCAGACTAGTGGTCAAAACACCACATAAAGATCAACATAAATGTCTTTTAAGATGTTGGCAGGAAGAAACGTTAAAGGGAAAATAAGAGACACTGACAAGCAGTAAAAAACATCAGTGTTAACTGTGTTTATTGGTCAAAGTCAGATCCCAGACAGACGGGAAAGTTTATGATCACAGTTTATGATTCAGCCATAAAGCAGCTATATAACATGGAGGTGACTGGATGTGGACTCAGTGGGGAGCAACTGCCAAGGTGAGTGTGGCTCAGTCTCTTATCACCTTCATTTAATCAGGCCTGGACAATATAGTTCAATCACAATCAAGATATAATGTGTAAAAATCAAATATTGTTTTTCTTTCTAATGCACTTCATGTATAATTTAATATTTAAAATTTCTGCTTCAAAGTTTGACAAAGTTTGTCTTTAACATATAAACGTTTCTTAATGTAGTTCATTAAAAATATTTTACTATCTTACAATTTAAATTTACAGGAAATGATCTGAATTAATTACAATATTAGATTCTACTACATGCTTATAACATGAGGAGATGTTGTTAAGTGATCATGTTTTTGAAAGTGTGAAATGTTGGGACCAAAACATATTTAATATGTTGAGTCTCTTGATTTGTGTCCAGATGAAGGTGACGGTGTTGTTGCTGCCGGTCCTGCTGGCACTGTCCTCAGCCAGTCTGCAGGACATTGTCCAGAAGAGCTCACAGTTCAGGAAAGGTGAACATTTTCTTCGAGTTGCTATTTTACTCTGTAACAGAATAATAATAATCATCATTTTCAGATTTCTCAGACTACTTACATTTTGTTCCCTGCTTTCTTTTCAGCTGTAAAGTTTCTCATTAATCAAGTGCAGTTTAGTTTAATTTGTAAACTCTGTCTCTTTCACAGTTTCCTTACTGAACCCAGAGCTGGAGGATCAGGTCCCCGAACTGACTGGGGACCAAGTGGTGTCAGGTCCTCTGACTCCTGCTGACCTGGAGCAGCAAGGGGATCTTCCTTCCTCATTCATGTTCGGTGACAATGTTAACCTGGAGTGGCTGACATGGGACGGATCTCTGCCAAATGGTGCAGTTTCCATCTACAACGGTTACACTAAACGCACCGACTATGTCTGCAAGTACAAGTGTGAGGCCGGCTTCTACAACCCCAACCTCGGCCCCTACTGCCGCTACCCCTATGGTAACCGCGAGTACTACGCCCCTGAGTTTGAGATCCTGGCTAACAAAGACAACTTTGAGTTTTTGGAGTGGAAGGAAGGTTCTTACGGTTCAGTGCCCCGATATTCAGTCATGACCTGCCCGGGTGTCAGCATCTACGTTGGGAAGAACAAGTACGGCCTTGGAAAGGTTGTTTCTCAGTTTGAAGCATTCTTCCTGCCTTGGGAAGGCGATGAGTACTGGTATAAGAACTACGAAGTCCTGACCATCAACAGGGATGCTTACTCCCAGCACATCACTGATGTCAAATACGCCATAGATGAGGTCGCCATCTTCCAGTACCCTCCTGAGACCATGCGCATCTCTGGGGTCACAAACAATGAATGCCAGTCAGTGGTGAAGACGGTCACCATCTCAAAGACCACAGAAACAGAGAAAACCTGGAACATTGGCCGAGCCACCATGCTGGGTATCACAGGCAGCATCACTGCCAAGATCCCCCTCGTCGGCTCTGGGGGCATCGAGCTGACTGGTGAAAAGACGCTGCAGTTCTCCAGAGGAACCACAGTCGTGGAGTCCCTCAGCCACTCCGTGTCCGTGGAGCTCACCATCCCCCCGAACCACTCCTGCAGAGTCCGCATGGAGGGACGCAAGTTCAAAGCTGACATCCCCTACACAGCTCGCCTCAGCCGCACCTACCGCAATGGAGAGACCCAGTGGACGTCCATCTCTGGGACCTATGACGGCATCCAGATCGGAGAAGTCCGGGCCGTGGTGGACCGCTGCGAACCTGTGGCTGATGCCCAGCCTTGCCCCTGAAAGACTGACAGAAATGCACCAAAAGATATTGTCAAAAGAACAACTGAAGTTTGTGATCTTGATGATGTGTCACAGTAAAAACAGATCCATGCACAAATATCTTTTGCTCAATGCATTTAATAATAAAATCATATGACACTTTTCTTTGCTTTCATTCATTTCACCTGTTTAACAACACATGGAAATCATGAAAGATAATAACAGTTGAATTAACACTGTTCGTTATTTAAGCCTTGAAAATATTATTTCATTATATTATTTAGTATTTTCTCCTGAGGATGGTATATTGTCACAGTGCAGGTCAGTAAATACTGAAGTATTAGCTGGAACAGTTAATGAACTGGATGTTGCTGAATGTTTTAATAATAATATGAATAATAGGTGCATTTTATTATCTTAATTTTTAAATGGTTGAGGTGGTGAAAATATTAGTGGGCCCTGGCCTGAACCCTGACTCTAAACCTGTGAGTTAACAACATCACAGCCAATATCAAAAATTTCCTGCCAATGTCTCTTGTCTGCAGCCAGTTTTTAAAGTTTTTGAAAATATGAGCTACAGAGTTAGCGACTAAAACTTAGGTATTAAAAAATACATTCTCAAATCTGTATCTAAAATGTTTATGGTCAAAGTTAGCCGTTGTTCCTGCTGTCAGATAAATATAGTGCAGTAAAAGTTAAATGAGGTGTTGTAGACTACAAGTTATAAAAGTACAAGTACTTCACAAATGCACAGTACTTGGGTAAATGTACTTAGTTACATTTGATTACTGCTTTTCACTACTACTGATATTATCACTTAACTTACGATTCAGTTTATTCAGGAATTAGTCTGGTCCATAGTGCCACATGCATTCGTGTGTACAGATGCACAGTGACAAATCCTACTGGGAGTATTTTTCTCATACATAGTTTCACATTTGCACAACACAAAGTCAGTGAACCTGCAGTTTCAAAGTGAACCTGTCTGCAGACCAGATGGCAGACTGCTGACCACAGCAGGAAGAAGCTGGTATTAGCTGAATGTTCGTGACCTAATTAAGGATCAAAGTTAGGTTCAGGTTTGAATGGTAGGGTTAGGTGTCAGGTGGAGCAGTCTGGGTCAGGGTTAGGGTGAAGGTCTCGGTTACCCAACTGTAGGAGGAGGGTTAGGGTTATTCTGTTCTTTGGTTGGATAAACAGCTGCAGTGAATTGATGAAGTAGTGATTAAATGCTGCTTCTGTTTCACACAAATTCAGATTTCAACATTCAGCTCAGAATACAGGGATCTATAGTTCCTTTAACAGAGAATCTTACAGACTTTGCCTCTGAGAAAACCCTGCATTGTTTCACATGTAGATGAATAACAACATCAGCTGTGTCAAACACTATGCATCTGCATCTAAAGAGCATCATATAAAGTTGTTTACGGCAGTGACAGTGCAGTTCTGTCCATTTAAATCACTGCTCCACAGCCTGGGCTCACACACACACACAGACCTCATTCAGACTTAAATAAATAAATTGATAATAACATTCTGTCTCAAGGGCGCTCCCACATGCCCCTGACATCAGCGATTTTCGGTGATAGAGCTGCTCGTGGGGAACAATGTCCGCGTTGAGCTGCTCCTCTCCGGGTTTAATCTTGGCAGCCAGCGACATTACGCAACAGTCTTAATCAATGACCCTCTACTGCAGGAGATCTGATCACTGTGTTCCCAGCCTGAGCTTATCTACACATGCTGTTATCTTGTCATCAGTAGAGAAAGAGCTCCACAGCACTTTGGACATCATGCTATCCTCCTTCACCCACTAAGTACAGGACTTTAAATCCTGGTAAATGTATTTATGAAGCAACAGGCTCATCAAAGAGAACATTCAGAGAACAAGGAGGGGACAGGGCTGCTTTTTAATTCTGTTATCATTATCAGCACGGATCCTGTTTTTACACACGTCGATGGCCGCAGGTAGACGTCTTGTGGTCAAGGACGAAGTATGTCTCATCTATACAGCTCGACCCTGACCTGAGAATCTGTACTGCTGCTGGTTCTGGTTTAGAGAGAAACTAAACTCATGTTATTAATTAACGAGTGAGATATGAGATATGAGATAAACCTATTGTAGCAGCTGTACAAGTATTATTGTCAAAATGTTAACTGTTCAGGCAACCTGAGCTCAGCCTAACACACACTCATAACATGTACAATCTGTATAGCAAATGCAGAAACACAGGCCTATTCCAAACCTGTCCCAGGTATGCCTCTACAGGGGAAGGATCTGATTAGGGTCAGGGTCAGGACATAAACCATTTAACCACTGGTTTTCACTAGGGAGCATCAAAAGGCCAAAGCAGCATGTGGAAAAAACATGACTGCATGTTTCAGCCTGGAACTGATTAGTCCCAGGCTGAATCCAGACCATCTCCTTCTGATTCTGTAGAACGGTGGACGGTAACTGTCAAGGTGCTGCTGAAAGGACCAAACCTGTTCAGTCAGCCTTCTTACCTCAGTGTATACAGGTTACAAACAGGTTACTTGTGGTTATTTTCTGCTCTGGGGCCACATTCAAACTGCAGCAGGAGAAGGGAAAACACTGGGTCAATGGGCGAGAGGCTCCTGTGCCCTGCTCTCCTGTTTATTGGGGGCAATAAGTCTGCAGGGAGCGTTTAAAACTCAGCACATGCAGCAGGCGGCACCACTGCAGGAGGAACCTGTCGAGGTAAAAACTGCTTCTGTACATCTGGGCTCATTTTCCTGCTTCTGCACCATTTTACTGCCTGATTTTCCTGCAGTTAAATAATATTATTGCTAATCAGAATCAAAAATAAACTGGTCTGATGTGCTGCTAATTGATTGTCTGGGCTGACACTGAGCCTGGTTCCTGTGATCCACTGGTGGTTTTCTTTCTTCTTCTTTGCTTCATGAAGCAGATATTTAATCTTTGCACCATGTGCATTAACATGTACATGATCAGAACTGTTTCTGTGCACTCTCTGCATTTGATGTGATGCTACTTATATTTATAATATTTCTGAATAAACTGGGAGTAGAGCATGTACCTCACAACCCTAAAAATAAACTCATATTCTGCCGATGAGGACATTTAATCTTTTAAAAGCAAGAAGAACAAACTCATCAGGCCCCGTTTTGAAATAAAGGCTGGTTGTGCTGGTCAGTAAAATTGTAAATATAAACAAACTTATTCATTTTTCATTTAATTCAATGAGAAACATGAAAAGTAAATTATAAAAAAGTAATAAAAGGTCAAGTATAATCAATAATATTGGATATTTATTGCTGTATTTCTTCGCTTCAAACTGAATTCCCAGTGCTGTTGTGTTTTCCCTGAGTCCAGATGAGGACTTGCGTGGCTGTTGTCGTCCTGGCAGTGCTGCAGCTCTGCAGCCCAGCGCTGCAGTCTGACCCGCTGCTGAAAGGAGGCCAAGAAACCTCCAACAGTGAGTCTCAACACTTCACTTCCTTCTGCTCAGAAACTCGAACGGAGCCTTGAATTCCAAAATAAATGATCTGCCTCTTAAAAATGATCATTAGCAGAAATTAAACACGATACATTTAAAACAATAAACCATCATAAGATTGTTGCTGACTTCAGCTCATGATACACCTCCCTCACTTATCCTTGATTTAGTCCATAAAGCAGGTGGCAGTGTAGTGTGCACACAGTCTGCAGTCAAGAACAAAAACGTTTCTTTTCTCTCTTTGCCTGTTTCGTCACAAACTCTCCAGATGTTCCATGTTAAAAAATAAACCACAGTAAATGTCTTTGTCTCGGCCTGCAGAGCCGCGGCTTAACCCCACCCGGGAAGATGTCGTCCCTTCTCGAGAAGTCATCAACACTCCTGAAATCAGAGAGATCCCAGAAACCGCGATGAGCTCCTTCCCAATGTTTGATGAACACGTCAACCTCAAGTGGGTCACGTGGAACGGCTCCCTCCCAAATGGCGCCATGGCCATCTTCAATGGCTACGCCGAGCGCAGCGACTACGTGTGCAAAGTCAACTGCGAGGCCGGCTTCTACACTCCCAGCAAAGGGAACTTCTGTCTGTACCCTTACGCTGACAAAGAGTACGCATCCTCCAAGTTTGAGATTCTGGTCAACGTAGACCACTTTGAGTTCCTGCAGTGGGTTGAAGATTCATACGGGTCTGTCCCTCAGTATTCCATCAAAACCTGCCCCAACTCAGACATCTACGTCGGGAAAAACAAGTATGGTCTTGGCAAAGTGGTGACCCGGCACAAGGCCTTCTTCCTCCCGTGGGAGGGCAGTGAGTACTGGTACAAGAAATACCAGGTCCTGGCCATCAACAGAGACAGCTACAGCCAGCACATCTCTCATGTGGAATATGCCGTTGACCAGATGGAGCTGTTCCACCAACCCCCAGAGGCCCTGAAGCTCGCCAAGGTCACCAACCTGGAGTGCAGAAATGTGGAGAAGACAGTGAGGCTGGAGAAGACCAGCACCGTGGAGAAAACCTGGGACATTGGCAGGGAGACCCGCAACGGCTCCATCTCCACCATGAAGGGCAAAGTCCCCATCCTTGGCCCCGGGACCGTGGACTTCACCAAGGAGCAGACGGTCACCTTCTCAGAGGGAACCACCATGGTGGAGACCATCAGTCACTCTGTCTCTGTTCAGCTGCTGGTCCCACCCAACCACTCCTGTACCGTGAGGATGGACGGCAGGAAGATGAAGGCCGACATCCCCTTCACGGGCAGGCTGAGCAGGACCAACCACAACGGAGACACACACTGGACGTACATCACAGGCACGTACGACGGCGTGAACGTAGGTGAGATCAACGCTGTGGTGGAGAGATGTCAGCCGGTTCCTGACGCTGTTCCCTGCTCCAAGCTCAACCCTGAAGATCAGCCGCCTCATAGTAAAATGTAAAACAGCAAAAAAAAAAAAAAAAACTGTTCCACATACAATTCAATTAAAACGTTCAAGGAGCTTTTTGTTTCTGGTCTTTCTTTAATTTGTGATGAACTGAAAAAAGACCAAATTTTTTTTTTTTAATGAACATCCCTTTTTAGTTTCACTCCTAGTCAAACTGAAAAACCTGCTACACTACATTAACTAAAATAATTAAAATATTCTGCATTATTTGTATGGATTTCAAAAACATAGCACTGCTAATTAAATATTAACTAAATTATTGAACAAATCCATGGTCAGCTTTGATTAAACACTGCACAGTATAACATGCTGTCTGACTAAAGTCTGTAGAGTCTGTTACGAAGTGAACCAAACACTAGCAGCCAGTTTTGCTGATGAGTCCTAATTGGCAACAGGTGAGTGCTCATTATAAATTCACAGGTGTGACACTTTGCAACCAAGTTTTGTTCTGTGTCCTGTGACAGTTTTGTTTAATGGGGTAGAGGTTATTTTGTTTCTTACTCTGTGGTCAAGTAAAATATGTTGGGAGAGAAGTTTTGCTACTGAGCTCAGATACTTTTTCTTTGTAACCAAAAAAAACTCATTAAGGATCAAATATTAATTCAGGGAAACTCTAACAGTGGATGGAAAAACAATTGGTTTTTGAAAGTTTGGTATTTAAAATATAGAATCAGAACTTTTTTTAAACAAATAATCTCATCATGTTTACTTTTTGGATGTTCTATACAATTTGTCTTAATGCACAGGTTTTATTGCAGTGTTGGAAATTAACTAAATAAATGTTCATAAGTACTGCACTTTGTCTGTTTGAGGTATTTGTACTTTACTTGAGTTTTTCCATGTTGTGCTACTTCATCCTTGGACTTCACTACATGTCAGAGCCAGAGCTCTACATTTATCTGATAACTTTAAAAATTACCAAGATACCCAGTAGTATATAAAGTACTTCAAATCAGAAGTATATAAGGTAGTTAACGTCAGCTACCCAGCGGTATATAAAGTACTTCAAATTAGAAGTATATAAGGTAGTTAACGTCAGCTACCCAGCGGTATATAAAGTACTTCAAATTAGAAGTATATAAGGTAGTTAACGTCAGCTACCCAGCGGTATATAAAGTACTTCAAATTAGAAGTATATAAGGTAGTTAACGTCAGCCACCCAGCGGTATATAAAGTACTTCAAATTAGAAGTATATGAGGTAGTTAACGTCAGCCACCCAGAGGTATATAAAGTACTTCAAATTAGAAGTATATAAGGTAGTTAACGTCAGCCACCCAGCGGTATATAAAGTACTTCAAATTAGAAGTATATGAGGTAGTTAACGTCAGCCACCCAGAGGTATATAAAGTACTTCAAATTAGAAGTATATAAGGTAGTTAACGTCAGCCACCCAGCGGTATATAAAGTACTTCAAATTAGAAGTATATGAGGTAGTTAACGTCAGCTCCAACATTAAAGTGATCAACACAATAATCATCAATAATTAGAATCCAATAATATCAGATCCATTCATGTGAAATGGGCCATTCTGCACAATGAGTACTTTTACTTTGGATACTTCAAGTACATTTGGCTGATGGTACTTTTGGACTTTTACTGCAGTAACATTTGAAATGCAGGACTTTTAGTGGGAGCTCTGTAAAATAAATCAATTGTTCCACCTCTGGTTCTCAGTTTATCTCTATTACCCAGGAAGCCTCTGAAAAACAAACCAGTTGTCTCTGTGGAAATAACGTGTAGTTCTCGGGCGACCAGCTGGGGGCGCTGTGGCCCAACACACAGTCTCCCTCGTGTTGTCTTTGCGGCAGTCGTTGATGGTGTAATGGAGAGGCGGAGGACAAGCTAAGGTTGTTTCATTGGAGAGTTTAGAATATCTTTAAAAATACATAAAATCATAAGTTATTCTAATCGGTGCTTGTGTTTTTAACGTATTTCGTGTTTAACGTCAACGTTGTCGCTGTTTTGATATCATGGGGAAGCTAACGTTAGCATGCTAGCATTAGCTGCCAAAGTTACATTCCCAGAGTTGAGACAAAAATCTGATGTAAAAACTTTGTTCCAGACGTCAGAGGATCGTGTCAATTCGTGTCAATTTGATCAACTAAAGGCTGACTTAATGCGGATAAATGCGGCTAGAGGCTCAGTTCAAATACAGCGAACCCCATTGAAAAATCATCCCATTAACAAAACCAACACACAGCGTGTTCTCATAGGGACTGTCGTTTCTGTGCAGTGAAAACCTCTGATGTTTGACCGATTTATAGGAGCTGACAGGCTGTTTTATAGGCCGTATGAAAAAAGGCAAGTTTTTAAGTAAATTTTGTCGTTATTTGTCACATTTCTTCAAGAAACTGTTTATGTTTGCCACAATGCGACGACTTTTAACACGAGCCGTAAACCGGGTTTTGCTGAGTGAGCTGTTTACACCCGCGATGGGCATAGAAGCAGAAATACACACTGAAAGCCGACGAAAGCTGGTAAGTAGGAAAACCTCACTTTATCTATTTACCTGCAACACTAACTAGACACTTGTTTAACTTGTGTTTGATCAGTCCTAATAATCACCAGGTAATTACTGGATTGATAGTTCCCACCAAACACTTTAAACAAATCTGCCAGTTTATTATTGTTGTGGTGTCTGGTCAAAGTATCCATCCCATAATGCAAAGCTAAACACATTTTCCGAGTCAGTCTTCTCTGATCTGTATAACTGTCATACATATGGATGCTTCTTTGTATTGGATACTGAATGTGTCATGTCCAGTTAGCCATATGGCTATAACAAAACAAGGCTATGTTAAATTTGTAGATTTTCAAATGGAGTTTGGTTTTGCTATCTGTGTTTGCTGTGAGGTTCTTCTGTGATTTGGTAGCACTTTCCTGTATAGCCATAAACATAAGAATATAACAAGACATTTTATTTCACTGTGGCACCATCAAGATGATTTTGTGGCATGTTTCATTTCTTTTAATAAACAGTTTTTCATCTTTTATCTACTTTTTAATTGGACCTTTCCAGTATAAACTACAAATTCAGCTTGTTCAAACACAGAAGTGTCAGCATGTGGAGGCAGTGCCATCTCCATACATTGAATCTGTACCATGTCTGTCAATAGAGCTGTTGCCAGTGGATCAGTACCATCAGTGCAAGGCAGCAGTTGTATTTGTCTTTATTGGGAAAACACCTAAATAACTCTGTGTGTGTCTGTGTGTGTCTGTGTGTGTCTGTGTGTGTCTGTGCGGGGCAGGTGGTGGGGCTGGGTAACCCGGGAATGGAGGGTACCAGACACAGCGTTGGCATGGCGGTGCTCGGCGCACTCGCCGCCCGGCTTGGCGTGGCTGACCGTTGGCGCGGTGACAAGCACGTGTCCGGTGAGGTCATCGTGTCGGAGGTCCAAAGCTCACATGTGGTGCTGCTCCGTCCCAGGCTGCTGATGAACATCAACGGCGTGTCAGTGGCCAAAGCAGGTGAGGTCACTGCCAGTGCACTGACCGAGTCTGTGCTTTGCTGTTGTTCCCTGTGTGAGGATGTTTGGTTGTTTACTGCATTGTTGTGTTCATGAGCAGAACAAACTGGGCCCTCACATCCTGAGCTGTTTGCTCTGTTCTCATCTTTACCTCTGAGTGCTCTCTGCTCCCATCACTAACTGGCTTTGTTCACATCTCTGTAAACCAACTTCCTGTGTCTTTTTCTCAAGCACTTTCTTTTAATAAATTGTCTCTGTGAGACAAATATTTAGTATTTACTTACTTTTTTGTTTGTTTGTGTGACAAAAAGTTTGAGGGTTGACGTCACTTTGGGCCCAAGGGAACCAATTAAGATTTGGATTTTTATTGGGGTAGAGGGGAAACTAACATCACATTGAATTCCTGATGATCTGAAGTATCTGTCCTCTCCAGCTGGTAAATACGGGGTCAGACCTGAAGACATCCTGCTGGTCCACGATGACCTGGACAAACCTCTGGGGAAAATCTCCATCAAACTTGGAGGAAGTGCCAGGTCGGTCGGGTTACAGACGCTGAATGTGATGTTCTGTGGAAAAAGAAAAGTTACACCCTGGATGCAAATTTAACTTTGAACCCCAATTCTTCTTCAGGGGACATAACGGAGTCCGCTCCTGTGTGGACTGTCTGCAGACTGATGTAAGTACCTGCTCAGTGTGGCAGATTGGGGAATTTTATCTTATTGATTTGGTCTCTTTGTGGTTTTTATGGCAACTTTAAGTTGAGGGAACTGTAATCTAGTTAAATGGGGGAGTGCTTAGAGATGTGGGTATTAGAGTTACTTTAAACTCTACTTTAAGTGGTTATTGATGCAGTACAATCGAACTTTATCCAGAAGTAATTTCTTGCCATAAATGTCCAAAACGCACAGAAAAAAGAATGTACACTGTTTACATAGACACACACTGTAAAATGCAGCCAGACTATACAGTGTGACTGCAGGAAGTGCAGAACACAGATTAAGGTAAATTTTCAGAAGAATCCCAGTTGGGTCATCCCATCCTCCCATCGCTCCTGCAGGTGATGCCCAGACTCCGGGTCGGGATCAGCCGGCCCACGGGAAACACTTCAGTGGAGCGGCATGTTCTGGGCCGATTCTCCTCGGAGGAGCGAAAGGTTCTGGACTCTGTTCTGGATCGGAGTGTAGATCTCCTCCTTTCCCAGCTCTCCCAGCAGGACTCTCAGTCCCCCTCCTCACCAGCAGGGGACAGACAGACAGCACAGAAGAAGGACGGGGAACTCTCTGCCTCACCAGCTCAGGACTCTGCTGCTGCTCAGAGTCTCTGAACCTGTTATCAAACACACGACTGCCTCGAGGACAGAACCTGACTCTGTTTATTGTCTGTGAAGAGGCAGCCCACGTCTGAAGGTGCATGTCAGGATTCAGAACCATGCGTCACCAAAATGTAAAAGCTGGAGGGATGGGGGCATGGACCAGCTGCTGTG
The DNA here is from genome assembly GCF_900324485.2 of Mastacembelus armatus. NCBI lineage: Eukaryota > Metazoa > Chordata > Actinopteri > Synbranchiformes > Mastacembelidae > Mastacembelus > Mastacembelus armatus. Next base: position 24,046,857 of record NC_046641.1, on the reverse strand, counting down.
TATCACTGACTGGTTTAGACGTTAACTGGTTACAGATCATTTATTCATACATTTCCTTTACAAGCTGGTCAAGTCTGACCAGCAGCCAGATGCCTCAGTGTGTTTGTACTGCTGATACCTCAGAATCCACACAACAGATTTCAATAAAATATAGTAGAAAGTTTGGCCTGTGGCAGAGGAACACATCTTCTTTTTGTCTGGTTCATTCATCCTGTGATTTTCTGTCACTACGTGTATTTTGAGGCAAAGATTTCTGAGCATTTCTTGGATTAAAGACTTGGAGGACTGAGGAGGTACAAAACAGCCTGGAGTGATTCTGCAGGTTGGAAGCCAATGCTAGTGGAAAACAAGCTTAAGACATGTAGGAACAGTTTAACTTGTTAGTGCACAAACCAAATGATCTCAAACATTCACTGGGTGCTTGTTTACTGTGATCCCAGTAATCCCAATCTGGACAAGCAGCATGTTGCAGCAGCAAGTTTTTCATGATTAAAAAAAAAAAACCACAACTAATAGTCTTTAGTTATTTATAGTTACTTGCCTCCAGGCCACAGCGGCTGTTTTCCACCAGTTTAACTTCTGACCTGAAACTACAAAGAATAAAAGATTTTATGTAGAGAAACTAATTATTAGTTTATTTCTTGCTTCGAAAATGGTTTTGTTCTTTATTCTTGCAGTGAGTCCAGCACTAGAACCAAACCAACTTTAAATGCGTTTAAAAGTGAGGAGGTGAAAGGTCAAAGCTGTGTCCTGTGTTATTTATTTTTCTATATTGAGTCGGGTTGGTCTGCAGGACGGAGGGTGTCCTGGTGTTGGTCTTTATTTGTGAGCTGTGTAAATATCGGTAGTATTGATTTAAAAGATCAAACCAACAGCACCAGCTCTCATTTGTGCATGTGCACGTTAAGTCAATAGATTAACAAGACATTTCCTCCCAGGTGATGCGGCTCCAGCAGTTTGTCTAATCCAGAATTAAACCGGACAAAAACCAAAATGTTTTGTTGAAGCTTCATGTTTTTCTGCTGAGTGGGAAAGTGGAAGCGAACATACGGTTCCCCTCACACGCTGCCCTCTTCCTCGCGGATGTGACTCTGTTGCCTCAAAACATATTGATTTCCTCTTCCAATTGTCAAACTAATTACACTCTTCATCAATTAGGTGCCTGTAATGAGTGGCATCCAGTCGAGAGGAGCAGTGCGTTCTCACACTGTGGAGAATGCCAGAGCAGGGAGGGTTCGGCAGGGGAGGAGGTGGACAAAAAAGCCCGAAAAGAGCATATAAAACAGCGGAAAGAGGCCGACGAGCCGCTGAATGAGGGAAATCAATACAAAGGAGGCCAGTAGATTGTGATGGAGGGCTGAGGAAGAAAAGCAGGCGAGAAACAAAAGGGGCCAATCATTGTTTGGACCCAGTTTGTCTGAGGCCTTCTGTCCTGCTGTAGCTCAGAGTCACAATAGCTGCAGGGACACACTTGTGGAGAGGGGGGGGGGGCTGAAAGGAAACTTCTATGACACCCCCGACCCACACACACAAACCCTGAACACCCCTCTAACCCCACCCCCTTTCTCTGCTGTGGTGACCCCGTTGAGCCACCGTTCGCCTTCATCAGGCCACTTTCCCACTCCCCCCCCCCCTTTCTGGTCAGCTTTAGGAGGCTCCAATAACTTTTCTTCTGCAGGGGTCAGAGGTCAGTGGTGGGGCTGGACACTGGCTTTAGAAAACTCCGTAAATTCATTCAGGACTGGGAGCCCCAACCTTCCCCCATGCTCTACAGCCAGGCGTAGCTGGACTAACAGTGGCCCGGTGGGGGGTCTTCCCACAGATGTGCTAACTCTGCAGAACCATGAAACAAACCCAGTGACTCCACCGATACTGGGGATTCTCATTAAGAACCTCATTAATGGCCCGTACACACATTTACACCCCTCTGATCGATATTTTGATCCCAGTGTGCAGTGTGGCAGAAAGGACGGCGTCTGTCCGTCGGGGCTGGGCTGAAATATCTCAGCATCTCCTGGATGGATTACCAGGATTTCTGCTTCAGACATTTATGGTCCCCACTAACTGAGTCCTGCAGGGACTTTTCCAAGAGAACCTGCCGCCTTCAGCATGAAGTAGTCGATACTAGCCAGAAGCTGTTCACAGTTAGGGTTAGTTTTAGGGTTAATGAGTACTCTACTGGAAGAAGTTGTTCCAGCAGCTCAGCCTGATCTCGCCCCTCCTGCAGACTAATAACACACTTGGTTATGAATGTGTGGAATATTTATTTATTGTGTGGCAGCTCCAGGTCTCTCAGGTTTGATGGGACCTGGACTAAGATCAGGTCAGCCTGCATCATCCAAAGTCTCTCTCTTCAGTTCCCCTGCATCTTAACCTTATTAATAAAGTAGAAAGTGGCCACACAAACATCGCCCTGCCTGGAGACGGTCTTGCAGCTGTTACCTGGACTATGCTTGGTGCTTATTTCTTCTTCATCTCCTCAGATTAATCTTCTTTTCTTTCTCTTGTCCATGTTCAGTGCGGTGAACACAATGACACCAAACAGCACAAAGGGGACTTTTCTCCTTTTCAACAGGCTGAATAAGATTGAAGACACCTGTGATACCAACTGAAGACAATAGTCCGCTTGAAATATCACAGTCCACTTACTTATCGCCACTTCTAAGGGCTGCCATTATTTTGGTTCAGGCTATTTTAGGAGATCTTTGTAGAAGAACAATAAATCCAGCTCCTTCACCAAAGGCATATATGACAAAAGAGCTTTACTTTTCAGGAAGAAAGGAGACGGCCCGGACTCTGCAGCTCTGCTGAGCTTTTTGTTTTCCTTGTTAGCTCAAAGTTTTGTGTCGATTCCTGTTTTAACCAAAAACAAATCACAAAAGCTCCGAACGGCAGGTGAAGAAGGTGAGTTCCTGATGTTGCACCGCCAACCTGCCGCAGAGCCACGTGGTGTGTCGGAGCAGTCTGAGGATAAATGATCCACGGTGTCGGCTCAAACTCAGATCTGGGAACCAGTAAGGCCCCATTTGAAAATGAAGTAGGATTTAATTCACCAGTACAGTTACATTAAAACCCTTTATTGGGCAAGTCAACCATGTTTGGTAACTTTCATGGGTGCACAAAACCGCACCCCCACCCCTCACTGTGATGTAGCAGAACTGCATGATTCCTTTCAGCCAATCATCAAAGATGAGGCCTCATCACATGAGATGATATTTTGACACCTGACCAATCAGTGGTGGTCCAGAGCATTTCAAACTTCAGTCTGGCTCCACAGCTTCAAAGAAAATGGTTCTGCACCTCTAACAAATCCTGCACCCACGGTCACATGCCCTGTTCAGGTAGAACTAGACCGTTTAGAGAAAGGTTCATTCATAGACATATGCCCAGTCTAGTAAGATGAACTATAGGTGTTTTCTTTTAGAAATAAGGCATTATAATGTATTATGTTACAATACTAATGTATAATACTACTAATATACCTTTAACCCATTTATATATTGAGATGGCAGCTTTAGCCTCCTAGCAGTTCTCATTATACTGAGCCACATGCCATATATATCTATATTTATTTTTACTGTGAACCTTGTCACTGCGATCTAGAGGTTGAGTCATGGCGACTGGACTTCTAGTTTTTAGGTGGAAAAGTTTCACCGCCCACCCAAGTAGCTTGATCAGTCTAAGAGAAATTATTACCTGGAACCATATATGGTAACTTCACTGACCTTTGATTTTCAGTCTAACGATGTAAAAAAAGTCACAACAATTTGAAGTACTTTATAAAATACTTTATAAAATCCTCTCATGTTGATGTGTAGCTCACACACATCACAGTGTGTAAGGCAGAGTAACCCCAGACGTCTGTTGGTACATACAGTTGCACTATAACTGCAGTGTTACACATAATTTCATATCTTTTTATGGTTCCTCTGTAGCACAGAACAGTTTTATCCACCTTGATCTTAAGGTGTAGATGCTTCAGTGGGGACTCATCGTGTGGCTAAATAGTGAGTTTATACTGACCTTAATGTATTTACTGTCTTCCTGCATTACTATGATGTTTCAGTGGGGAGCTGCAGTGTCCTTCAGCATCGCTACACTTTCTTTTCTCCATGTGGTTTTTCCCTGCAGCCTCAGAGACTTTGAAGCCGTCCCGGTTTCCCATGGCAGAGCCTCGTGTTACAGTGAATCCGGGCCTGTTGGGGGATCCTTTTCTCATTCGCCTCTTTCCGATGAGCAAGCGTTAATGACGCGTCCTTTTCCCCTTTTCATAGCCATAATCTCCAGTGATCTCGGGCCTCCCGCTCTAAATTATTCTTACAGGGCCATGAAAAGGCAGCAGCGGGGCCCTTTAAGAGGCAAATGAGCATCCAACGTGCAGAGATGTTCCCAGCAACGGAAACATTAACTCAGCGTACAGAGCAGGGCACAGCACAGTCCACTGCCATCTCTGATGAGAGGGGAGGGAAGGGTCCGCTATCGACCCGAAGGCAAGGCCTGCTGGGTAATTTATCCTTTAACCCCTCGTCTCACTGTTTACATTCGGTTTTTGAGCTGGAGGTTTTGTCCAGAGTGTCTCACAAGGAGCGAACAGCAAACACAGCTTCACATGCTGGACCATCAGCCAACACACACACACACGCACACACACACACACTTCAGTTTCCCTTCTGAAGCCCAGAGGTGACCAGTGTGTACACACCTGTGACGTAATGAGGATGTGAAGCCTCTGGTACAGTTTTCAAACATCATAGTACATTACAGCTTAATACTACATCATAGTACATTACAGCTTAATACTGCAAAACATGAATTAGCTCCACACTGGCAGCTCTTGACTGGTTTGACTGATGTGTACAGGTTTGTTTATTTGGTGGCTCCTCAGGTGACGATTCACGTCAAACTGAAGGAAACTGCATGCACTTAGTACAAATGTGGCAGATACTGCAGTAAAAGTCCAAAAGTACCATTACCCAAATGTGCTTGATACTTCTAATTGGAAGTACTTCATATACCGCTGGGTAGCTGACATTAACTACCTCATATACTTCTAATTTGAAGTAATTTATATACTGCTGGGTAGCTGACGTTAACTACCTTATATACTTCTAATTTGAAGTACTTTATATACCGCTGGGTAGCTGACGTTAACTACCTTATATACTTCTGATTTGAAGTACTTTATATACCGCTGGGTAGCTGACGTTAACTACCTTATATACTTCTAATTGGAAGTACTTCATATACCGCTGGGTAGCTGACATTAACTACCTCATATACTTCTAATTTGAAGTAATTTATATACTGCTGGGTAGCTGACGTTAACTACCTTATATACTTCTAATTTGAAGTACTTTATATACCGCTGGGTAGCTGACGTTAACTACCTTATATACTTCTGATTTGAAGTACTTTATATACCGCTGGGTAGCTGACGTTAACTACCTTATATACTTCTAATTTGAAGTACTTTATATACCGCTGGGTAGCTGACGTTACCTACCTCATATACTTCTAATTTGAAGTACTTTATATACCGCTGGGTAGCTGACATTAACTACCTTATATACTTCTAATTTGAAGTACTTTATATACCGCTGGGTAGCTGACATTAACTACCTTATATACTTCTAATTTGAAGTACTTTATATACCGCTGGGTAGCTGACATTAACTACCTTATATACTTCAATTTTGAAGTACTTTATATACCGCTGGGTAGCTGACGTTAACTACCTTATATACTTCAAATTTGAAGTACTTTATATACCGCTGGGTAGCTGACGTTAACTACCTTATATACTTCTGATTTGAAGTACTTTATATACCGCTGGGTAGCTGACGTTAACTACCTTATATACTTCTAATTTGAAGTACTTTATATACCGCTGGGTAGCTGACGTTAACCACCTTATATACTTCTGATTTGAAGTACTTTATATACCGCTGGGTGCTGACGTTACCTACCTCATATACTTCTAATTTGAAGTACTTTATATACCGCTGGGTAGCTGACATTAACTACCTCATATACTTCTAATTTGAAGTACTTTATATACCGCTGGGTAGCTGACATTAACTACCTCATGTACTTCTAATTTGAAGTACTTTATATACCGCTGGGTAGCTGACATTAACTACCTTATATACTTCTAATTTGAAGTACTTTATATACCGCTGGGTAGCTGACGTTAACTACCTTATATACTTCTAATTTGAAGTACTTTATATACCGCTGGGTAGCTGACGTTAACTACCTTATATACTTCTAATTTGAAGTACTTTATATACCGCTGGGTAGCTGACGTTAACCACCTTATATACTTCTGATTTGAAGTACTTTATATACCGCTGGGTAGCTGACGTTAACTACCTTATATACTTCTAATTTGAAGTACTTTATATACCGCTGGGTAGCTGACATTAACTACCTTATATACTTCTAATTTGAAGTACTTTATATACCGCTGGGTAGCTGACGTTAACTACCTTATATACTTCTAATTTGAAGTACTTTCCAGTTTTCTGAAATGTGTTTTTGTTTCCGTTTCGTTTCAAACACAAACAGATCCATATCTAACGTCTTCATGTGACTGTCCTTCCTCCAATGGGCCTAACAGATTTTGACCTGTAAATGTGGGCATCAGGTACAGGTGCACATCAGTCCACCACAGCTTCCTGTTTCTTCATCTGGGGCCAGTCAGTCTGTCTCTGTAAACAAAAAACTGAAGATTCAAAGATTACAGCTTTAAAGTCTAAAAACCTGTTTTTATTTATTTATTTATTGTACTTGGACAGCACAGTTAGAGACAGTGGTGAGACCAGCAGTGTTGTCTGGTTTAGAGACAGTGGCACTGAGACAAAGACAGGAGGCAGAGCTGGAGGTAGCAGAGCTGAAGATGTTGAGGTTCTCTCTGGGAGTGACGAGGATGGATAGGATCAGGAATGAGGACATCAGAGGGACAGCTCATGTTAGATGGTTTGGAGAAAAAGCCAGGGAAGCCAGATTGAGATGGTTTGGACATGTTCAGAGGAGGGACAGTGAATACATTGGTAAAAGGATGCTGAGGTTAGAGCTGCCAGGAAGGAGGCCTAGAGGAAGACCAAAGAGGAGGTTCTTGGATGTAGTGAAGGAGGACATGAGGATAGTTGGTGTGGGTGAGGAGGATACAGAGGATAGGGTTAAATGGAGGCAGATGATTGGCTGTGGAGACCCCTGAAGGGAGCAGCCCAAAGGAGAAGAAGATTTAAATGACAAAAAATCTCACAGTTCTGGGCCTTTCGACCATTTCACACCATTTTCATCAGTAGATCCAGATAAATACAGATCTGTATAAAAACTGAGCCATGTTCTCTGGGCTCTTTAAGGATTAATCTCCCCTGTTGAGTGTTACAGTTAAATGTGCTGCCAGGTTGAAGTTGAACATTTTAAGACTGGAACTGTGTAATAACTAGACTGGAAAAGCAAATAAACAAATGTGGATGAGAAATGAAAATATTTCAAATTTTCAATTTTGTGATGCAGAAAGATGCATTTTTCAACGAATTTCATCTGCGTAGCGTCACTTTGTTCACCTTCTTCTTTACTGTTGTTTATTTTGCCATCGTCGGTGAGGGAAGCCTCTGAGCTGCGACTGTCTCCAGCTGCAGCAGAAGGGAAACCTCTGTGTGTGTGTGTGTGTGTGTGTGTGTGTGTGTGTGTGTGTGTGTGTGTGTGTGTGTGTGTGTGTGTGTGTGATGTCGGAGTGTGCAGGCTGTTTGATTGTAATTGGAAACGAAGAAAAAGCAGAGAAACATAAAATAAGACTCTGGTGTCTTTAAGAGGTTTTTGCTGCCCCCCTTTCTCTCTCTCTCTCTCTCTCTCTCTCTCTCTCTCTCTCTCTCTCTCTCTCTCTCTGTGCAGATTCATTACTTCTTCTTCTCCTCCTCCGGGCACAATGGGCATTTATCATCACCCCCGCTGTGCGTGTGTGCGCGCGTGTGTGTGCATGTGTGTGTTTATTCAAATCTCAGTACCAAGAGCGGACCGGCCCCACTCCCGAGCTCTCTCTCGGTGACACGGACGCACCGGGGCTCATTGTTGGAGGAGCCCCAGAAAAAGCCCCCAAATCGACCAGGAGGAGGAGGAAGAGGAGGAGAGCAGGAGCGACATAAGGAGCCGCCGGTGGTGGTGGTGATGGTGGCGGGCTGCTGTCCGCTCGTACCCCGTCCTCCCTGCGACCATCTTGGGGAACATCCAGCCTCGCAGCCCGTCTCTTTGCCTTCCATCGCCAGCCTCTGGAGTAGCCCCCCGGCCCCCGCTTCCAGTTCCTCTCCTGGACCTACACGCGGAGGAGCAGGTGCATCATCCAACCTGCAGCACGCCTCCCCTCATTTTTTCATTTATTTATTTTTTCTGGCAGGTTTGTGCGGGGAGAAGGTGAGAAGCTGTGCAGCTGCAAAGAGCGGCAGACGGTAGTTGCATCTTTTTGGAGAGGGGGACTACAAGGAGCAGGGAGGGAGGAAGGACGGAGGAGAGAGATGCGTCTGAACAGGTGCAGATATGGCGGAGAGGAGTTTTGGGCACCAACTGCTTTGATTCCCGGGATTCCTCCTGGTCTTCCCGCTCCAGCTGGACTCAAAGTTGCTGCCAGTGTGGTGGTTTAACGACTGGAAGGCGTCTCCACCTCAGCTGCTGTTTTGGGGATTATTTCTGATAAATTGGAGAGTGACTAATTAGCGGCTGTAATTGGATAATATGGCTGATGTGGCCTGTGATGTGTAGTCGCTGCTGGCTCCAGATTTTGCTCAGGTTGAACATGGTTGGTGCTGCAGGAGCAGATTTACTCGTAAAATCCCGAATCTCGACCCCCTTTTTGAAGCCTTGAATTTTCCTCTCAGTGTTGCGTATTTCTGCTCTGAAGGTGCGTGTGTTTGCGTGTCTGAGCTCTAGCTGCTGATTGTCCAAACGCAATTCTTGTGAAATTTCAAATCCAACCCGAGAATTGTGCCTGGACATCTGTTGCTGGCCGCTCCTGCACTTCTGTTCCTCTTTTCTCGGTTGAAATTCGTTTTTTAGCTTTTCCTCCTCTGCATGTGGCTCATTCGGTGCGTTATTTTTAGCTCTCGACTTCCTTCTCACCGTCTCTTTGAGTTCTGACACCAACATGTGGTGCTCTCCGTCTGTCTCGGGCCTTCAGAGGGCCACGGTCATTTCATAGCGTCTTAATCTGACTCTGATTTGTTTTTAATGAACCTGAGTCCAAGAGAAAGCGGCTCCTCTGGACCCTCTGGCTCCTGGAGCTGGTGAAGTGAAGCACAAAAAGCCCAAACTCACTTTTTCTTTTTTTTTTTCTTTTTTTTAATTTTATTTAATTTTATTTTTTTATTCTTGCAGATGTGGTTTCCTCGGGCCTGCAGGAGGAGGAGGAGGAGGAGGCCAGCCGCAGAAATAAAGAGTCACAATTAAGTATTTTACAAGCTGGGCCGTTTTTTCTAAGTTGTTGGGGTGAGACTAATGTTGGTGAGGCAGGCCCAGCTCCATGCGCGCTGCTCCTGCTCTAAACCTCGCAGGGAAGGTTTATTGTCGCTCCATTGCTGAGCTTTTGTTGCCGCCCTTTGTTGGCGTTTTGGGGATTATAATTTGCATAATTCTTCAGGAATGTATCATTTTAATTTTGTTTAACAAACCGTGACCTTTTCCGAGCCCTTTATCCTTTTGATAAAAGAAGCCATTACAAGCCAATAAAGACGGAATTCGTTTGTACTGTTGCTGAATAATAAAGTATTAATGACTATTGGAAGCATCAGATGTTTTTTTTTCTTTTTCTCCTTCCTGATTTCTTTCGTCTCGTGCATCATCCAGATTTCATGCATTTTTATTTATCTGTGAGAATTAAAGTTCAGCAGGTTAGAGAAGTTTTTATTTCCACCAGGCCGTTTCATGTTGACTTTATTTATTATTTGGATAATGTTGGACATTATTCATCAGAAACACAATGATCATGTGACTTGTTTTGACCTCATCACAGATGTTTGGCCAAAATTGAAGGAAAAAATTGAGTTTCAGTACAAAAAAACATGAATTTAGTTTGGAAACATCCAGAAACAGGACACATTTTTGTCCTAATTAAATATTTTGTTTGCTTGTTTGTTAAGAAGGTGTTAGGGAATGACTGTCAACATGTGAGACTGTGACATCACAGGAATGTGCAGAGCTGCCAGCAGGAGGGGAAACCAGACCCTCACTTTGACTTGTTGGGTTTTGGGACGGGGTCTGTTTGATTTTCACACCACAGCATCACGTCAGCTCAGATGCGTCGGGTCTCCTCAGACTAATTTGCTGCCGTAATCCCCTCTCAGCGTGTTGCCCGCTGAGCAGAGCAGCTCTGGGACGGAGCTCAGCCTCACAGCAGCCGCTTTACACTCAGGGAGGTGTGTGTGTGTGTGTGTGAGTGTGTGTGTGTGTGTGCTCAGGCCATGCACCACCACCCAAGTTGGGGAGAAAAAACACACCCGGTATCTGAAGACTGGACTGAACCAGGGGGTTAAAACAGAGACACATTTTTAATTATTTGATAGATTAGTTTCTGTAGCCAAACGGTTTTTATTTTAAAGCCTGACTTTACTTTGAGATGCAGCCACAAAAACATTTAAACTGTCTAAATTTGGCAAAAATCTGAACGATTGAATGAAAGAGTCAGATCAAAAATTCTGAATTCATTGTCAAGTTTTGGTTCTGGGCAGTTTGTAAAAGCCTGTTGCTGTTGTCATGTTCCAGCTGATCCTGAGAAATAATATAAATAATATTTCTGGATCCAAAATGTCTGAAAATGAGTTTCCTCACACAGAACACCACCCTGAAGGTTTACTTTAAGAAAACATCTGTAAAGATTCCTGCTGTTGACTGCAACATTTGACCAAATCTGAATGTTTTGTTGAATCTTTTATTTCTTTATGTTCACATCAACAAAAAATAATCTCATTCAGTTTAGTTTTAGGGGCCTGAAGAACTGGGACCAGTTTCACTGCAGCTGCTTTAGTTTTCAACAATTCATGTAACACAACTTAAATCTAAAAATCTGCCCCTGAAACAAATGTGGTTTGTGTTTTTGGTAAACAATACTGGAGCAGGAGTCCAGAACCAGAGCCTGGGTCACTGTATTTTCCAGCTGTGAAGGCCGTGCTGCAGGATGAAGCTGGAGCTGAAGCTCTCCTCTGGCTCTGAGCGACACGTCAGCTGCACTTACGGCTGAATGCGCCTCAGCGAGGACCTGATCAGTATCGACAGAGGTATTGATGACAGATATGTTGAGGAAACAATTAGGAGGGCAGCGTAATGATGAGTCCGATCATTACAGCCGTTTAACCTCGGTGCCATCTGCTGATGAGCTTATAGACTGATCACTGTGGTGCTTCCACTCACTTTGGACTCTCAGGAGATAAAGCGTGTGAGTCCAGACTGGCTGCTGGGTTTTTTCACCAGCTTGTTGTGTTTCCATCAAGTTCATTTCTTATTAAATCCCTGATCTTTTTCCTGTTGTCCAGGATTTTACAGCATCTGAACAGTCTGAATGAAGACCTGCACGTCTTCTGGGTTAAATTAAGTCAAAATTAAACTTCATGAGGGTTTTGCCTCATGAAGCGTTTCCTCTCCACTGTTTCAGAAAGCACAAATTCAGCAGTGTCTTCAGGTCCCTGTTGGTTGGGGGTTGGGGCGTTGACAAATGAGACCACGGACGTTGACGCAGCTTCAAAAACCTTTAAATCGTTTCCTCTTCCGGTTTCGGCCTCCATGTTGGACGGTGTCGAGCACTTCTTGTCCTGCTGCGTTCTGCTCCAGGTCACTCACTTCCTCTTTTATACCCCCGCCCCCACCTCCACAGTCACATGACCTGGGCTGTGTCATCACTGTGGCACACACGCCGCCGCAGAGCAAAAGGCGGGGAGGACGGAGCTGAAGGGAGGGGACTGTGGAGGAGGAGGAGGTGTGGGAGCATCACATGGGTGACGTCACATCACGACCTCCTTCCCATTACACACACACCCACACACACCCACACACACACACACATACACACACCATCAGCAGCATCTCTGAAGAACATACAAGAACGTAAAGGGTCTATGGGTGGAAACGACCTCCTGTGATGTCGTCTGTAGCGCCACGCAAAGAGGTCATTTACGTGTGCGTGAGTGTGGATCATCCATGTCTGGTGTTTACAGGTATGACTGGAGACCAATCAGCTCGCTGCCCCGGGCGCTGGTGAGGCTGAAATGGGTTAATGTTTTGGGGTTGGGGGTGTGAGAGCAACTGCAGATGGCCGTATGATACCCCCCCCAACACACACACACACACACACCCACACACACACACACACAGACACACACTCACATGCTCCCAAACAACATCACAACCCTTCACTCCTGCAAAATGTCAGCGCCGCTCTGTTATTTCAGCAGCAGAGATGAGTCCCGGCAGCCATGTTTGGCCCTCAGCACGTCCTACAAATCAAACAAAACGTCTCCACAGCGTAAACGTCAGCGTGTTTTTTGGCCACCACCGGCCGGAGACACCCGGGACATCTGCACCCGTCTCTGGCTGAGCCGCCATCACCCCCCTCTGTTGGTACCAAACACCACCCACACTGCACCACTGTTCACCCCCAGCTGCAGACGCACAGCTGCAGTTCAGCAGGGGCGCTGTGACATCACCGTCTGCTCTCAGCCAATCATCTGCTTTGTTTATTTTAAGAAAGACTTTGTGCGTGGACAGAGGAGGACATGTTGGCTTTTAGCAGGAACCTGCGTCTGTTATTGTTTTTGACGGTGCAGAGACACGACATGTTTACATTTGGGTGGTATAGTCGCACATATACTGTGGTCATGTATAAGAACTGTAGTACTGGGCGGTATAGTCGCACATATACTGTGGTCACATATAAGAACTATAGTACTGGGCGGTATAGTCGCACATATACTGTGGTCACATATAAGAACTATAGTACTGGGTGGTATAGTCGCACATATACTGTGGTCACATATAAGAACTGTAGTACTGGGCGGTATAGTCGCACATATACTGTGGTCACATATAAGAACTATAGTACTGGGCGGTATAGTCGCACGTATACTGTGGTCACATATAAGAACTGTAGTACTGGGCGGTATAGTGACACGTATACTGTGGTCACGTATAAGAACTATAGTACTGGGTGGTATAGTCGCACGTATACTGTGGTCACATATAAGAACTGTAGTACTGGGCGGTATAGTCGCACGTATACTGTGGTCACATATAAGAACTGTAGTACTGGGCGGTATAGTCGCACATATACTGTGGTCACATATAAGAACTATAGTACTGGGCGGTATAGTCGCACGTATACTGTGGTCACATATAAGAACTGTAGTACTGGGCGGTATAGTCGCACGTATACTGTGGTCACATATAAGAACTGTAGTACTGGGCGGTATAGTGACACGTATACTGTGGTCACGTATAAGAACTATAGTACTGGGTGGTATAGTGACACGTATACTGTGGTCACATATAAGAACTATAGTACTGGGCGGTATAGTCGCACATATACTGTGGTCACATATAAGAACTATAGTACTGGGTGGTATAGTGACACGTATACTGTGGTCACATATAAGAACTATAGTACTGGGCGGTATAGTCGCACATATACTGTGGTCACATATAAGAACTATAGTACTGGGTGGTATAGTGACACGTATACTGTGGTCACATATAAGAACTATAGTACTGGGTGGTATAGTGACACGTATACTGTGGTCACATATAAGAACTATAGTACTGGGTGGTATAGTCACACATATACTGTGGTCACATATAAGAACTATAGTACTGGGCGGTATAGTCGCACGTATACTGTGGTCACATATAAGAACTGTAGTACTGGGCGGTATAGTGACACGTATACTGTGGTCACGTATAAGAACTATAGTACTGGGTGGTATAGTGACACGTATACTGTGGTCACGTATAAGAACTATAGTACTGGGTGGTATAGTGACACGTATACTGTGGTCACGTATAAGAACTATAGTACTGGGTGGTATAGTGACACGTATACTGTGGTCACGTATAAGAACTATAGTACTGGGTGGTATAGTCGCACATATACTGTGGTCACATATAAGAACTGTAGTACTGGGCGGTATAGTCGCACGTATACTGTGGTCACGTATAAGAACTATAGTACTGGGTGGTATAGTGACACGTATACTGTGGTCACGTATAAGAACTATAGTACTGGGTGGTATAGTCGCACATATACTGTGGTCACGTATAAGAACTATAGTACTGGGCGGTATAGTCGCACGTATACTGTGGTCACGTATAAGAACTATAGTACTGGGCGGTATAGTCGCACATATACTGTGGTCACATATAAGAACTATAGTACTGGGCGGTATAGTCGCACGTATACTGTGGTCACATATAAGAACTGTAGTACTGGGCGGTATAGTCGCACGTATACTGTGGTCACGTATAAGAACTATAGTACTGGGTGGTATAGTCGCACATATACTGTGGTCACATATAAGAACTGTAGTACTGGGCGGTATAGTCGCACGTATACTGTGGTCACGTATAAGAACTATAGTACTGGGTGGTATAGTCGCACATATACTGTGGTCACGTATAAGAACTGTAGTACTGGGCGGTATAGTCGCACGTATACTGTGGTCACGTATAAGAACTATAGTACTGGGTGGTATAGTCACACATATACTGTGGTCACATATAAGAACTGTAGTACTGGGCGGTATAGTCGCACATATACTGTGGTCACGTATAAGAACTATAGTACTGGGTGGTATAGTCGCATATATACTGTGGTCACGTATAAGAACTGTAGTACTGGGTGGTATAGTGACACGTATACTGTGGTCACGTATAAGAACTATAGTACTGGGCGGTATAGTCGCACATATACTGTGGTCACATATAAGAACTGTAGTACTGGGCGGTATAGTCGCACATATACTGTGGTCACGTATAAGAACTATAGTACTGGGTGGTATAGTCACACGTATACTGTGGTCACATATAAGAACTGTAGTACTGGGCGGTATAGTCGCACATATACTGTGGTCACGTATAAGAACTATAGTACTGGGCGGTATAGTCGCACATATACTGTGGTCACGTATAAGAACTATAGTACTGGGCGGTATAGTCTGGTGCAGACATGATCTTCTAAATAAGACCACAGTCAGTAAAATTAGATTCTATGATTATACACACACGTGGCTTCAGATGTGTGTATAATCTGACTGTTATCATTGTACATCAGTCCTATTTATATGGGTCAGTAGGAGCCTACTACACCTACTGGAGACTATCCAAGTCAATGGTGATTAGCATTAGCATTAGCAACATCAGTTGCTGCTAATGCTAAAATGCTAATACTGTACATTTTTGTTTTATTTCCTAAACCTAACCAACATGTTTTGATGCCTAAATATAACTGGGTTGTTGTCATGATAAGACTTAAGGATGTAACTTACGTAATGAAGTCAATGAAGATCTATGGGATAAAACGACCTGCTGAACCTACTGAACCTACTATTAGGTTCAGTAGGTTCAGCAGGTGAGTAGGGACCTACTGGCCTATATAAACAGGACTGACATGCTGAAAACACCTATTTAATAGTAGTTTAATAGTAAGACAACAGTCCAACCAGGTGGTATAAGGCTTATTCTTCTTATGTTTCAGACCTAAAATAGCTTTAATTGAATTTAGGCAAACACTGTATTACAGTAAAGTGTAGACAACAGTCTCCACCACAATCACCTGCATGACAGCGTCAACAAATCTTTGAGACATGACCAAGCACATGAGTGTTTAGATTAAACACAAAACACATTTTAGACGTTGCATGATGAGCATCATAAGACAGAAAAGGACCCAGACTGTCTGTGGGTGGCAGGACAGGTCAAATCTGAAAACTTTAATAATGTACGTAATGTACAATTAGAAATAGTCGTATATGTGCCTTTAAACACTTGTTCCGCCTAAACTTATCTCTGATTGTTTTTAGCTACACCAGAGGGGAGATACTCCCACAGTCCTCACTGTGGATCTGGTGGTGAAGTATCTTTCCTTGCAGATATCTGAATCCCAGTTGTGGCCTTTAACCTTTAAAACATTTCTCACATGTATTAATGGTCCAGCAGCCAAAGGTACCTCAGCCTACGCTGAGCACTGTGGCTGTGATCGTGCCTGTTCGCTGGGATCAGAGAGTCGTGACGAGCAGCTGCAGCTCCTCGTCTCTTTCAGTGCGATTACCATAATTTGTGGTGGGAAAGGAATCGCTCATCAATCAGAAGTGTAGGGAAAGTGACCACGCCAAAGACCCGGGGCCCACTGTTTGAGCAGCAGGCTCACAGGGGTCAGCCGGGGTGCTCTGTGTGTGTTTTCTCATTAATCACTGCAGGTTTGAAGAGAGCGAGAGGCGTCACAGCCTTTATCCTCCCCTGCTCTTCATCCTCCTCCTCCTGCACGGCTGGTGGCCTTCGCACCCCATCTGACCACCACACAGAGGCCAAGGTCAACCTGACCCCCACCCCCACCGCCACCTCAGCTCCCATTAGCCCTCTCCAGGAGTCACCCTTCACCCCCCCCCCACCAACAGCACTCCTCGCCTCACATTCCCCCCGTCGCGTCCCCTTTGTTCACCTGTTGTCCTGGAGACTCGACTGCCATTGAGACCACCCCTCTACTGTCTGTGTGTGTGTGTGTGTGTGTGTGTGTTAGAGATCGGAACAGAAGCTAAAAAAACAGATAATCCCACAGAAGACGGTGCAGCCATGACACCAATGAGGCCACTCAGCCACAACATAAACAAACCGGAGTCAGCAGAGCCGAAGGCGATAACACACACAGCACACAGAGCTGTCAGGCAGCCTGACGGCCTTTCACACGACTGTGGCCACGTCGTTGTCTTTGTTCGTACAAAACGAGCCGAGGGTTGACACCAGACCATCTGAGATACACAACACAGACAGAAAACTGAAGACTGAAGAGCCTCCAGGAGAGGTCTGAGACCACTTTCACCAACTTGTCACTGGTGGACGCACATTTTCTAATTATTTTGGCTCCTTTAATATCGACTCTGCTCCATTTGCTCTGGTTTAGTTTGATGATTTCTCCACACGTTTACTCTTATACAAACATTTTGGTGAATGAAACTTTCCCACAAACGAAGCAGAACAAGCAGCCTTACGAGGGTTCTATGTGTGTTGTGTTACAGGTGGCGTTCCTCAGTCTGAACCCAGAGGTTTGTTGATTTCTAAGGTTTGGGATTTAAGAACAAAAAGGCAAAAACCTGCAACCAACCACAAACCTGCAGCCACATGTTGCCTGAGCTGCCCTGCACAGTTTCAATAAACTCAGCTTCCTTCTAAGGAAAAACTAACATTGTGAAAAAATCTAATGTTGTTCACAGTTTATCAGCTTAATAAAGCTTTGTTATACAAAAAGCTGCAAAATGACTAAATGCTCCTGCAGAACAATCAGCCCTGAGTCCAGTCTGCTCCGTGCCACCTGTTGGTCTCTGTTTGCCACCTGCCCCTCATTCCCCTAATCAGCTTCTCCACTATTTATTCCAGCCACTGGGCCTGTTCTCTGTTTGTCTGCCTGTTGTGGACGTTTGCTTCTTTCCGACCACTTTTTCTGTTTCTGTGCTTTGTTAGCTTCTTCGAACTCAGCAGCTGTTTTGAACTGCTGACAGTGAAACTGGTTTAAGTTGAGCCTGTTTGCAGGGTTTGAGGCTGGTCATGGTTAGATAAGGTTGACTTGGATCAAACTTTTCCAATATTTAACCAAAACATTAAAACCAAACATGGTGGGATCACAGGCCGACTCTGCACAGTTGGCATTAAAAGGAACCCAGGGGTTGTGTAGTGATCCAGCACCAGCACTGTAGTCCGGTGACAGGGTTCTGGATGTTAAAGTCCCACCATCACACTGACCCCCCCTCCCACCAAGCCTCTGCTGATTAGTGCTAATTAGCAAATGTTAGCATGCTAACAGGCTTGACAGAACTGACAGCAGGTTCAGTTCTGAGGTACTTTTACTTCATTTTGTGCGACTTTAAACTACATTTCTGAGGGAAATCTTGTACTTTTCACTTTCTCACTTTATTTATCAGATAAAGTTACTTTGCAGACCATGATTTATTATAAAATGACATCCAATACCAAAGGAACTTTTTAAATGGGCTCTTCCATAACATAATTAGTACTTTTACTTTTGTACTTCACTATAGTTTGTTAATGGTGTGACGTGACTACTCTTACTTAGGCAAGTGATCTAAATATTTGCTGTGGGAGAAGGTGCCTATGCAGAACATTTCCATTTCCATGAAACATAGAAAGCTCATCCACATTTGTAACAGGATTGTGATGGTTCGCTGTGCCCAGGGAATCAGCACACACATAAATTTGTTTCAAAAAAAAATCACACATCCTCTTTCTGGGGTGAGTACCCAGCTTCTGCCCGTTGAGCGTTCACGCCGGTCGTCCCTCCACCTCAGGCCCGTCCTGTTGCTCTCCGTCCTGCTGGGGGGAATGCAAGGCGAGAGCTGGGCCCGTCCCAGCCGTCCCAAATGACTGCACACACAAAAAAGGATTTAGCTCTTTGTCACAATTGTCCCCTCACACTCTGCCCCGCAAGAAAAAACAGCACAAGACTCCTTAAACTAACCCCACCCCCCCCTCATTGTATCCACCACCCCTCTCCCCTACCCCTACCTTTCTCCTGACCCCGGCCGCGTGCATAAAAGACCCATCAGAAGTATCGCTGGCCACATTTACAAGTGAAAGAGGCCCAATAATGGAGCGGTTAGGGAGAAGAATGAGGAGACAGAGGGACACTCACAGATGTGGAGGTGGATGGGGAGGGGGGAGGAAGGAGCAGCGTCCCATTGTTGCCCCCACCCCCACCCACTGATGGAGGGGAGGAAGTAGGGAGGGCCAGGAAGGGGTGAGGCGGAGAAAGTGGCTTTTACGCTATTTGTGATGGAGGAGCCGAGGGGAGGAAAAGAGAGGGAGGGAGGAAGAGGAGGACGTAGAGAAGGAGTGAAAAGCTGAGCCAGCTTCGATTCCTCCTTTCTCTCCTCTCCCACTCGTGAAGGAGGGAGACGTGGCCCAGAAGTAGACGAGAGGCTGGTCCAGCTGTTCTGCAGGGAGCGTGTGAAATCAGGCTCAGAGGTCACAGGAGGAGTGTCTGTGTATATATATATATACATATATATATATATATATATATATATATATATGAGTGTGTGGTCATCCTGGCAATTATGTGTGTTGGTCATTGTGCAGAAGGATGGAGATGGCGACACACAGCAGCAGCTGGGCTGAAGAGGCCCCTCAGCTGACCTCCGAACCCCTCCTCTTCCTCCCACCGCGAGCATGGCGGCGGCGGTGGGTGGGGTGGGGCTGATGGAGTCATCACGGCAGGATCGTGATGAGATGTGGCATATATAGGAGGTGATGGAGCAGACAAGATGGTGTTTTCTAAAATGTCGTCATCAGGGCGGGAAGTGGACACAGGGAGATGCTGGTTGGTTTGGACTCCAGGTGGATGTGGTTTGGTACTAACTCGTGTTTCAGGTCCCAGATCCAAGGACTGTGACTGTGTCAGAATATAAGGTTTCCATTTGCTAAGGAGCACAGAGAAGTGAAAAATAGAAATTTGGGGTTTGACATCTCACTGAAGAACAGAGGAAGAAAGAAATAGTGTGTTTTTTCTGGAGATGAAACTAATGAGACAACATTTGAGCGTTGCAGGTGGAAACCTTTCTTACCTTTGGACAGTCCAGCTGTTTCCCCCTGGTTTTAAGTCTTTGTGCTAAACCACCTCAGAAACCTCTCAACATGTCACGAGATGTTTTGTGAAACTTTTGCAAAAATGCTTTTTTTTTTTTCTCTACTCTATATTCCAAGCAGTGTGTGCAGCTCTGGAGGCAGCGACTTTAACATTTCCATGCACATTAACTGGAACATTTATTTGTGCATTTAAATCAATCAGGTCAGTCATCAGGAAAAAAACTACTCCTGTGCAAATGAAGCTTAAAGCTTTTATCAAATTACAGATTTTTTCCCAAACCACTGACTCTTCTCATCATCTACTGCGGCAGAGACGTGAAATGTCCTCACAACTAAAACTGTTCTTACAAATCCAGTGAACAGTATAGAGTCCCACACACCCACAGAGAATACTGAAGACCTCTGATACCTGTTCATTTCCCATGGAGAACCTAATAATTTCCTGTTGGGGCTGATAGTGGAGATACGTCTCTGGATAACGTCTCCTCTGCTTCCTCTTCAGAGCTCTGAGGTGACAAACAGCAGATCAGTCCCCATGTGCGACTAAAGGAAAAAACAGCTCAGCCTGTTGACTGTAAATCTGATGCACTCTGTTATTTCACCTTCTGAAGATTCATATTTCAGGACGCTGCCTTCAGAACCTGAAGCAATAAAACCAGAAACAGCTAAAAATGACGTTTCAAATCAGTCTTCACCTTAAATACTGAAGTAAACATTATATATGTCATTTTCTTTACTTTCCACAGCTGCATTTAAATCCCTGTGATGTACTAATGGTGTTAATGTTCCAGTGCCTCATTTAGTACCTGAGTAATTTAGTACCTGAGTAATGAGTGAAAGCTTTGACCTGGGCTGCACAAAGTGCAGAGAAGATAATGTTATTACAATATAAAACAACAATCTTGAGCGTTTCTCCTACACAGTTCTCACAAAGCACAGAACAACAGTTTAATGGAGTATTTAAAATGTATTTTTGAACACTGGACGATGTAAGAATGATCCACAAAGACACAAACCCTAAAAATAAAGTCCACCTCCGGTTGTAATTTTGTGGCTGAAAGCAATCATTGTGTCATTTCTTAAGGCACTGATTACCACTGACAAATAAAATACTGCCTGGCTGCTAAAAACGCCAGATATTTGGCTGGACTCTGGTGGAGGGTTGTCTTCTCTGTGTGCAGGTTCATCTTCATAGAAATGAACTGAAACCAGGAACAGACTGGAAGAACAGAAGTCATTTGGAAAATGAATGTCCTGTGGATGGACTCATCTTTTAATGCACAGTGACTGAACAGTGAAGATGCTAATAATGTGTGTCAATATTCAGTCTGTTGCTGTGTCCATGCTTCTTTGCTCCAGTGACAAATCCAGCTTCATGTACTGCCCCTGTTCATTTAATACCAGACGTAATTCATGGTCTACCATTAATTATTTGTAAACTTATGGCAATGCAATTATTACTTTTGGCAGATAGACTCTGACTTCTCATCACACACTTTGCCCTCACAGGGAAACAAACTGTTCTTACATCAGGTCCATATCCATCCTCTATAAAGGTAAAGTGCACTTTGAGTGTGTTTCAACACACAGTCATTAGTTTTACAAAACGTTTTACACCAAAGAAACTGGATCTAATTATATTTTTCAAGCATCAACTAAACCAAATGCAGCGAGCGGCAGGTGAACTCTGCTTCACCTCATCCACTCCTGCGTACACAAAGTCATTACTGCCACCTGGTGGCAGAACTGAGGATGTGCTCCCAAACAACACTGTGTCACGTCAAGAGTCTTGGTCAGCAGAGTAAAATCCAGCTCAAGCTTTCTTCCTAAAACAGGACCCCAGCTTGGCTCCATACAGTTTTCCACAAACACTCACTGACAGTGCACTCATTTAGACTGAAACAATAAGATGCATTATCAGTGGAGCTGAAATGTTAGTACCTGAGGTCAAGTACTAGTATTTGCATGTCATTACAGTTTGGTTGGGCAAAAATGATGCAATGAGCCAAAGCATCTGCCTCACATTTCCTGAATTAAGCTTCAGCACATTTCTCAGTGTGACATGGAGACTCATCCATCCCAGTCACTCAGAGTGTTAATTAAAAACCCTGGATTTGTACTTCTAGTGTTTTTGACACATTCACATAATGTCATTAATTCCCTTTCCTGCAGAGGTTTGTGGAGCTCTCTGGGGACGAGATCAGTGCAAAATTTCAAATCCCTTAAAAAAAAAACTAAAAAAAAATTGCTGCATACAAAACCTTTCAGAAACATATTCAGATCAGTTTTGGACACTTGTGATTCCTTTTAGGAAATCACTCATCGCATTAAGTAAAACTCCCAAACTGTGGAGACAAAGCAGAAACTCTGGACTGCAGCTGTTAGCCAGCTATCAGATGAGCAAGGCACAGAGTTTCCAGCTGCTCCAGCCAGGACCTGCTGTGGACACCTGTGGCTGAACTGGGAGGTTTCCAGCTGTGAAGGATGACTGAATGTGAAAGGAGATAAATTAAGACTGAATAAATAATAAACTTATAAGAGACAAACATGATGCGCACCCGCAGTCTTTGAAATCCAAAACCACACTATCAACTTCAAGTTCATAAATTAAAGGTAGAGGTGGGTTTGAGGTAGAGCGCCGAATAAAACTCTGTGGTGCTCCCAGACACACTCCCTGTTTTCAGGCAAACTGAACACACAAAACTACTCTGAATGCACAGTGTTGTGAGTTTGACTCCCCCAGTGCAAGAGGGACTCTGCCTCGTTCAGAGATTCTGATCCGAAGGAGCTTCCCTTAGTCTTTAAAAATCAACAAACCGCTCCAGTTCACAGGAAGAAGTTGATTTTTGCAGGAACAGCCTTGCAGCCGGTAGTGGAAAAGTACTGTCCCTGGACGGGAGTGTAGACCATGTCGCCCCCTACTGCCTCCACTACGTCGCTGCGTCCACAACTGCCCCGCTGGCAGAGCTGCGAGCGGACGCAGCGTTCAACGTGGCGCCGGCTCAGCGGCAGGAAGGGAACGAAGCGGGTGATGAGATCCTTCTGTATGATGCTGGACTGGAAGAAGCCACCTGGAGAGAGAGCATCACTTCAGTCTCCTTTTTCTAACAGTAACTGAGCCTGTACAGCAATAAACTGCCAAACGATATCAACTACACACACACACAGGAGCTGTTTCATCTGTGTGTCCAGCATTTAGCTCATGAACGTGCTCTGCTGCAGCACACTGAGGAGCCACAGTGTCATCTGGACTCTTTTCAAAATATGGATATTAATTCTCAATGAGATATAAACTGAGAGCTGTTACTGTTAAACAGCTTCCTCAAATTTGGGCTTCCTCACAACAAGGAAGGGCTGTGTGTAAACTGTTTACACTGGTAACTGCAGGGTAAACACCAATTAGAGAGCGGCCATAAACTCTGTGATCACTGATATTGTGTTGCAACATACTGAGCAAAGCACATTTCAATCAGCTGTTGGATAAATGTATTTAAAACCTGGACAGTGATGCAGCAAATATACAGTAAAATCTATTAAATTATAAATTAGACTCATTATACTCACTCGTGTTGTTGTTGTAAATTGTCTGGGCGATGGCTTCCTGCAGGTCGGCCAATCTGATCTCCTCACGGTCCCGTCCAGCCTGCCGGCTCTCCATCGCCAGTTTGTTTATCACCTCCTCTCCTGTGGTGCTGCATGGAGAACACACACAGTGCAGAGAGAACCGCCACAGTCAGTGCTCTCCACCAGGGAAATGATGCCGACTGATACCGAAACACTGAGACACACATTTCTGCACATTCAATTAGGATTAAAAATCAAACCATTTGCTGCTCAAAGTGAGAAACTTTGTTTCATACCAATGTGAAAGGAGTTCTGAGAGACATTTTGAGAGAGTATAAGAACTGTATTTCAAATTTAGAAAAAATGCTGTTTGGCTTGATTAAATCAAAACCAAAACAGAACAATGCTTAAATACTGCAGCATCTGAAAAGCAGTTTGTTTCTTCTGGCAGTGTGTGAGAGTGAAATCCTGCACATACCTGATGAAGATGTAGATGGCCTTGCGATAATTGGTGCGAAACACAATGTGGGAGGGACCGAGGAAGGGCTCCAGGACATCAATGAGCCCTGAAGGCATCTTCTCCATTTCGTCAAAGATGAAGACAGAGCGAGCGCACTCCGTCAGATTCCCCTGCACCCAGTTCTTCAACTCCTCCTGCAAACCAAAGGCTGCACATTTACCGTTCTGCTCACTGTGGTTAGTGTATCTTAGCGTTTAATACATGTATTTTTTAGCACCACATTCTTATCTGTTACTTAATGCAAAGCCATCTGTATCAAACGTGTAGCTGCTGATCACTCCTGTGAGAGGTGATTGAATCACTTACCCTGTACTGTTTCACCATGTGAGGGGAGGGAAAGTGCAGCGTGGGGACAAACTGGTGGACGTATGGGCTGCTCATGGCTGAGCCATACAGATGATTTCCCAGCATGGAGCTGACCAGTGTCTTTCCTGTCCCAGAGGAGCCATGGAACGACAGTACCAGGGGCCGATCTGGGCTTTTATTCTGAAGGAAGCTCGCCACCTCCTCTGCCACGATCTCCTGGGCCAGATGTTGTCCGTACACGTTCTTGTAGAGATCCCACTCCAAGTCTGGTCAATAGGAAATAAAAAAAGTACCAGTCATTGAAATGTTACCACCCGGTCCCAACAGTGTGCTGACCACTGTTTTTGATCGGTTGTGGTCTTACTGAGCACATTACAGGGCCCTTTAGCAAAAACCTTAATCTTCTACCTTTAAGAAAAATGGCCTGTGGAATAAAGTTTGACTGAAATCTGAAAAAGTAGGACAGTCGTCCATTTTAAGTCGATATAATTTCCCTGAAAGCATCCACTGACTATTACTGTGCTCCTGTCACCACAGAAATTTCACAACAGTTGTGAAATTTAAAACGATTATTAGTTAATCCCAATCTCGGACAATATTTTAGGAGACACCACTTCCTGTGTTTTGCTAGTTAGCATAACAGATAACTAGCAGAGCTGAGATTATCGTTACCAGCCTTAACCAGCTTTTGTCAACTTTGTAGACTATAATACTAGTGAGCTCACTCTTTGTGGACGTGAACACGAATTTCTCCAACATTAGTTAAGTCACCTTAACGAGAAATATGGGGGCTTTTAGCCCAGCTAACTAGCTAACGGTGAGATAGCCGGTCTTACCCCTGATGCTCGGCCTGAAGTCGCAGGCGCAGCTGTCTGATATTGTGCAGTAAACTGTCTGAAAAACGGCGCAAACACGGTTTAAACAGAATAAAAACAACACAGACTGAAGGAACAACATTTTGGCTGCCTACTGACAGACAGAAAACTCAACTACTCCCTCCCCTAACTGCGACCGGCCAGTTTGTAGTTTTTCTATTTCCAGAAACATGGCAGGAAGTGGCCAAGAGGACTACATTTCCCAGAAAGCATGGTGCCTGGCGCGTATTGTGTAGGACACGTTGGAGGATCACAGTTCAGAGAGAACCATAAACGCAAAATATTACCTTAATACATACTTTAGTCCTTTAATAACACATACTTTAATAATAATATTTAATACTTTAATAAAACATACTTTTATACTTTAATAATACGTTAATAACCGATTTGTGACATTTTTAAAAAAGAAAATACATAAAAATTGTCTGGTTTCAGAAAAAAAACCCCAAATATTAGCAAATAATTCAACAGAAAAACTTTTAGATAATTAAAACTTTTATATTTTTAATGAACTGTAAAAAATTGTGTTTATAAATAAACTGGAGGAATAATACTCAGGTCCATTACTTAAGCTAAAGTACCAGTACAACAAAGTAAAAACTCTTCAATACAAGTAGAATTCCTGCATTCAAAATAGTAAAGTATTAACAGCTACATGTATTTAAAGTGTTGGATGAAGTACTGTCTGTGATGTATTAGTATTATTAGTATAATTATTATTATAATAATATAATAATAATAATAATATATATACAAATGAATATATATGAATTATATATTATATTATTATATATTAAATATAATAATAGTAAAATAATAATATGTATTATTAGTATAAGTATTATGTACTTGTAAAAACAAATCAATCATTTTCAAAACCATCACAGGCAGACAGAGGTTGGGACCCACTCCTCTAATTTTACAAAATGTGTTGTACCTTATAAACTAAATATAAGATTTGGACTTAAAGCTTGAATTTGAATTTAAAGCTGAAAGTAACTAAAGCTTCAGACTAGCTTTGGATGTCATTTAGGCAGCAGATGGCGCTATTAATGCAGAAACTGTCTATTGCAGAACCATGATGATTACAGTTTTCAGTTTTTATAGAAAAAAATTACCCCCTGGAAAAACTGAACTGAAACTAAAGTGTTTTTCTGGTCATAGTACAAATACCAAAATAGGGTAGTAAAACCTTCTAGGATAGCTAGGAGACTATTTCAGATTGGGTTTCGTTAAAAAAAAACAAGTTGGTGGTAGTTGTTGGTGTGTTGTTATACATACGTTAATACACATCACATAAAATGTGACCCTAAATGTCTAAGTACCGTCAACAACAAAAAAACCTAAATGCCTTAAAAAATAAGAGACAGAAATGTGTCGATGCATTTTCAACTTCACAATATGCAGCATAACAGAGACTATCAGCCATGTAACCAATAAATTGGCTTCATTGTGAGGTAAAGTTGTTTATTTATAGTTCACATTGCAGATAAATATTAGACATTAATACTCCGTAAGGTAATAGAAATGTTCTGTACCTGTGTGCTGTGCTTATATGGGTGGGGTCAGTTCACTCACTTCAGTCCAGTTCACACAGACACTAATACTGTGAAGAACTGTACCGCTTTTATTCTGAAGGAAACAGGAAGAGACGAAGAGAGAAGTGAACTGGCCCCAGCTATGACTCCAGCACCAGTAATCTCATCCCAGATTACATTAAATATTGACTTCAAATTAAAACGTCCTAAAAACATAAACATATTACAGAAATGAAATGTAGATACAATGTTATTCTGTTATTGGGTTGTACAATATGACATACAGTTCGTACACTTGTAGATTTAGAAAAGGTCCGGCCTAAAAACATAAAAACATTTCTATACATTAATCTAAAAGACAGAGGCACAGCCTCATGTCAGTGACTTGTTTAATAAAAACAGATATCAGGTTTCCTGTAGCAGAAAATGTGTTTGTTTTTTCTTTCTGCAGAACAGAAGCATCGTGCCACAACTGGTGCAGTATCACATTTTCATCCTATATCTTACGATATCTTACGTTCACATTTTGGTTCCACATAGGATAGATAAAATCTGCGTAAACCTAAGCATGAGTGGTGATCTGCAAATTCATCCCAGGAACCACGACTGGAAGGAGGAGCTGCTCAGTAGGAAAAAGAACAAGGACAGTGCCCTCATCCAGGACTATTAAAACTGGTCAGTGTGTTCTGACAGGTGGCTCCAGCTTGTTGGACAAGGCGGTCAGCACCTGGTCAAACTTGGAATATCGCAGTGCCTGCTTCTCCACGGCTCCCCTGCTCCCCCACAGCAGCCTCATCTGGAAGTCGGTGAGGAAGAGCTCCAGGACTTCGGACTGCTCCTGGAAACCTGGATAGTCAGATCAGAGTCTCAGCATCAGCAACAGAGGACCTCAGTTCTGCTAATCATCCATCCATCCATCCATCATCTATACCCCCTTAGTCCTAACCAGGTTCCCAGGGATCTGCTGGAGCCTATCCCAGCTCTCTTTGGGTGAAAGGCAGGGGTCCACCAGTCCATCACAGGGCCTGCACTAATCACTGAGAAGAACAGTCTTATCTCTTGAACTGAGTCACTCGAGTTAATTATTTATTATTTATTCACAAGCAGATTTTTGCACTGTGAGGAAAAGAGTACACACACACACACACACACACACACACACACACACACACACACACACACACACACACAGGAAATGTATAGACAGTCAAAAATGGTTTTTGGTTTCCACCCAGTACTGCAAGTGATCAAACAGTCATCAATGCAAATGACAAGAAGTTTGTTTTACCTTGCGTGACATTAACGTCACTCTGAAACCGAAGTGAACAGGGTTACTACAGAGTATTTCACTGCTTTATTTAGCCTCTCTGACCTTGTAGTTTGCTCTCAGCATTAGAGCGATAGATGCCGCCCAGCTGTGCGATGGTCCTCGCTGCCCCCAGGTGGAACATCACCACATCCACGCCTACTTCCACCGTCTCCCACGGCTCAGTCCCCTCACCCACCGCCATGCTCTTCTCCAGCAGGGACAGGAGGGGGAGGACATGGGGGAAGGTGGTGTTGGACAGCGGACAGCTTTCTGCAGGACAGAGTCAGTGTTTAAAGTTGTGTAAAGGAAGATGTGCTCTGCAAAAGCACCAACAGGGTTCAGTATATAACTAGGCCTGGTTTCCATGGCTCCACGCATGTGGAGATACTCTACCTCTCCCATCATTCAGGCTCTTCATAAACGGCCTCAGAGTTTTCTCGTAGAGAATCGCGCCCTCTGTGTGCCGCTGCCGTAACGTCGTCCAGGTCTGCTCCAGACGGGACACCTGAGACAGAAACGCATCACCGTTAACACCTGGAAGAAATGATGTCCAGATGCAGGGGTGGTGTCAGAGGCTGGCACAGACCCCCTTAAATGAAAACAGTGATCGAAGAACCACACAGAGATTTTTATTGTGTTTCAATCAGTATAATCCCAGTTGATGCTGTGATGTGATTTGCTGCATGTGCATGTCTACCTGCGGCAGCTCTAAGGATCTCATCACAGCAGCGAAGCCAAACATGTTTCCCATGGTGCTCTTGAGCTCAGCGGCGATTTGGATGATTTTGTGAAGCAGACCGGCCCGTTCCTCAGTGGTCCCCGTGCAGCCCAACACGTTCACAGCCAACGTGATCGCCATGGTTTGAAACCTGCACCAAACAGATGCAGGTTCAGCTCAGTCACAATCATGCACCGGTTCCACTTATCAACAAAAAACCACGGAGGTGAATATATTTGGAGAAAAGCCATTTTTAGTGAGAAGGGCCAGGACCAGCAGCAAATGCACAATGAATGAATGTCAGAGTCCAGTCTACAGGGATTATAGGTGCCAGCACTGGCTGTCCATGTGTGGACTCACCTCTCTAGCAGGTCCAGTCTCAGCTGTTGTCCATGTGGTAACGTTAGCAGCTCCATCCCAGAACTGACTCCCATCATCCTTTGCACCTCTGGAGTCACCTCCAGAATTCTGGCCACCTGGGAAACACAGACACGTGATTACTGGTCTACGTCTGCACGTGTGTGTTTCTGCTTGATGACTTAATGCCCTTAATGACACATTATCACCTCATACTTAAGTTGTCAAGACTAACAGACTGGATCAAATAGTAAAGTTGCAGGAGATAAAGTGGAAGAAGAGAAATCAGCTGAAATGTTGGTGAAGATTTCACTGTGTGTTACATTATGCTGTGTGTTTTTAGCCAGTATTAATAGAAAAAGAGAAGAACGTTCAACATACCCTGCAGTCAGCCTTGGTGATGTGTTTGGCTGCTGTCCTGGGGTCGATCTCAGCCAGCAGCTCCTTCACCCTCCGCAGGATTCCCACCTCCAGAGGCTTGTTGTCCTTGGGCATCAGCGGCGACTGGTACCTGTTTGGTTTGAAACAAGACACCGTCTCCACCACCGGCGAGAAGTCCAAGTTCCTGTCCTCCACCCTCAGCGCATCGATGCCCACCGACCCTTCCTCCACCCTCAGCCTCTCCACATAGCTCAGGGGGCCGGGGTACAGCTCTGTGTAGCAGCTTCCATCTGTATCATAGGAGGGGGGGTCCTGGTTCAGATGAGCTTGGGGTCTGTCGTTACACTGTCTTTGGAGGGTGCTGTTCGGGGAGGGCGGGGGTCGGGTGTCTGAACACCTGGACAGGGACGGGGATGAAGCCACGCTGGCTGCCCGGCTACTGCGAGGGCTTGTAGAGAGCAGCGCTGGAGGCAGAAGAAGAGAAGGGAGAGAAGAATATTCATCAACAATGTGATTTCAAAACCATCAGCTCCTCCATGTTTGTTGTGGCTAAAACACATAGCAGCACTGTAGTAACACAGTGTACGCCATCATCCCCCCTTCATTTTCTGTGGAGGTGAATTTGTACAGCATTAAAGCTGGAGTCATTTCAAAGACCAAGGTCTTTTTAAGAACAAACTCCTTCTGCTCAGTTTCAACATGGAGCAGATGTTTCATATCTGATTTATTTGTCTCATAAAAACCACGTTGACTCTTTAAGGTCTGTGAACAAGGTGCACGTGTGGTCACACTGTTTGCTCGCACACTGTGATGACCTTCAACTTAACATTACATAAAATCATACCAAGTACCGGTACTATGACCAGTACTAAGAAAACTCTATGTAGGTGCACTGTTATGTTTCTCAAAAATGTCACATTTACATTTTATTTCTAAAATCTTTGCTCTTGGCCATGGCAGCTGTTTAAACAGCGACTGTAGTGTTTAGTTACAGGTCAGGGTGGAGAAGGTGATTAAAACATGATTAAAACAAAGTGAAGAAAACACTTGTCAGGTTCATTTGCCTCCATTCTATATTAAACCTGCAGCCACAGTCCAGTCTTATCTCAGTACTACATCTGGAGTCAAAGGTCTGATTTTGCCTTGTGAGCCTCAACACTCCCTTGTGTAACAAACCTGTCCCTGCTGCTGCTGCTGCTGCTGCTGCTGCTGCATGTCACATACTCCCTGAACTTTAGCCCTGTTACCTTAAAGACTGCAAACGCCCCCCCCCCTCACCTAAGCTGCTGTGACACAGCGGAGCTGGACCACAGTCAGTCAGTCCATCGTCTGCAGTGAGGGAGGCTGGACACACAGACGCGACATCTCCTGACTCACACGCTCAGATCAAAACATCAGGTGAACAAGATTTCGAAGGTAAAGCAGCTTCGTCATCTTTTGCAGTCATTGTGTTTGGGTTAGACAAGTGTTACACTGATGTTCTGTGCATGAATGGAGCATTCAGCTCGACACCGAGTACTTGCAGATGTTTTGCTTCTCTCGGAGCCAGACTGGAATTCCCATATGTTTCCCATCAACAACAGGACTGCACTTCATGAAAGCACCGAGCAACCTGGCCGTGCTCATTCACTATTATGGCTCCTAAAGTTTGACGAATAAACTGGGAAGAAAAGTAGAGTTTGGTGGTTTGGGATCAGGAGACTCCCAACAACCAGAAACCTAATGGGACACAGATGCAAAGTTAAGATGTTCTGTGCAATTAAAGTGAGAAACCTTCACCTTGTTCTGCTCGTGTGAACGTGTTTTTCATTTTTTTTAAAATGATCTTTTAAATGTTACATAACGTTTATAACAGTGTTAAGTGTTTGATGATTAACACTTTGAAGGTGGTGAAGTTGAATATTTCAATGACCCTTGTGGTTCTAACTCTTGTGAGACAAAAGGCTCTTTCAAACTTTGCACCTTGTAAATACAAATGGGAGCCAGTATTAAACCGCCTTTGTAGCTTAACACCACATCATTACTGAGCACGAGCACCAAGCTGTGAAACCTGAGAGCAGCGACATCTACTCAGCCTCCTGGGTCTTAGCAACAGGAGTTCCCACACTGAGAAGTTGTGTAATCAGGAAGCAGGTTTTGAACTCCAGGGACTCTGGAAGTTATGCAAGTCTTAGAGCAGCGTGCTGGGGAAAGAATGAAGTGTGGTCATGTGCATCGTGCTTGTTCTGACTGTACTTTCTAGCTGGAATTTGTTCATTTCAAGAACAGATATTTAAAAAAGAAAAAGACACACACGTGCATCTCAATAAATTATCATCAGAAAGTTACTCATATATAATATAGATTCATTACACACAGACTGACATATTTCAAGTGTTTGCTTCTTTTCATTTTGATGATTGTAACTTACAGCTAATGAAAACCCCAAATTCATTATCTCAGGTCATCAGAATCTTACTTCAAACCAATAAAAAAAGGATTTTTAAGACAGAAATGTTGGACTAATGAAAAGTATGAACATGCACAGCACAATAATACTTGGTCCCAGCTCCTTCTGCATGAATTACTGCAGCAATGTGGCGATCAGCCTGTGGTGTTATGCTGAGGTGTTATGGAAGCCCTGGTTGCTCTGATACTGAAATAAAACTATTTGACGATGTTCTAACTCATTGAGATGCACCTGTACATGACACGGAGCTGTTTAGACTATAAAATAATGTTTGAAACGGATTTACAGATCCCACATAAGAGGCTCAACTCTCCTGCAAAGGTCTTGGACTATGAGATCAAGGGCCTGTAGAGCAGAGTACACCAGAGTGTCCTCACAAGATTCAGGACTTTTACAAAAAGACCAGTCTTGTTTTTATCTAAGCCAACAACCAGAGTGTGCACAGGAGTCGAATCACTTGGACGTGTTTGTTTTCTAGACTAAACCTCAGTCTTTAGGTCGTAGGTCGTATTAGTCATACCTGAGAGGCCACAAACTGTTTAACGCTATGAGGAAGCTGAGCTTAGAAAGTTCTCAACAAGTGCTCAGCCCTGAAGATCTAACGTCCTTCGTCTCTTGTCAGATTCTCTTGCAGAGATGACCCAACCAACACTGGTGACATTTGCAGTCCTGCTCTGCTCTTCAGCCCTCGTCAATGGAGGGAAAGTCCTGGTGTTCCCTTTGGATGGAAGCCACTGGATCAATATGAAAGTCATCGTCGAGGAGCTTCATGCCCGAGGCCATGAAATCACGGTGCTGCGGCCAACAGACACCTGGTACATCAAGCCAGAGTCCCCCCACTACAAATCCATCACAATAAATGACTCTGCCGGGTTTGATGAAGAGAGCTTTGGGTTGTTTGTAAGAAAACAACTGAGCCTGAGGCGGGAAGGTGCTTCGCTTTGGACCCGTATATCTGTGGAGTATGAAATATTGATACTGTTCTATGAGATGAACAAGAAGCTGCTTCAGATGGTGGGGGGGATCTTTGAGAATCAAAAACTGATGCAGAGTCTCCGCGATACCAAATACGATTTAGTTCTAACAGATCCCGCGACTGGTGGAGGGGTGCTCCTGGGCCACCGTTTGGGTCTTCCACTTGTCTTCAATGTGAGGTGGACTGTTCAGGGCGAGGGCCATCACGCAATTGCACCTTCCCCAATCTCCTATGTCCCAATACCAGGGATGCAGTTGACTGACAAGATGACATTTACCCAGAGGGTCATGAACCTCCTCTACTACATCTTCACCTGTTTTCAGGTTTGGTATATCACAGACCCAAACTATAAACCTTTTGTCCATCACTACTTCGGGAAAGACGTCCACTACATGGAGCTGTTTCAGGCGGCAGACATCTGGCTGATGAGGAACGATTTTACCTTTGAGTTCCCACGACCCACAATGCCAAATATCATCTACATGTCAGGATTTCAGTGCAAACCCTCCAAGCCCCTGTCTAAAGAACTAGAGGACTTTGTCCAGAGTTCTGGGGAACATGGCGTCATTGTGATGACACTGGGAACCCTGGTGCCACATCTTCCTGAAGACATCACCGAGGACATCGCTGCTGCCTTCGCAGAGCTTCCTCAGAAGGTGATCTGGAGACATACAGGCAAAAGACCATCCACCCTCGGAAACAACACCTTACTCGTGGACTGGCTGTCTCAAAACGACCTCCTGGGTCACCCCAAGACCAGACTGTTCGTGGCCCATGGGGGCACCAATGGAATGCAGGAAGCCATTTACCATGGTGTCCCCCTGGTCGGCTTGCCCCTTATGTTTGACCAGCATGACAACTTCTTCAGGATGGAAGCTAGAGGTGTGGCCAAAGTCCTGGACATTGGAATTCTGAACAAAGACAACTTCCTGGAGGCCCTGAAGGAGGTTCTGTATGACCCGAGCTACAGGGAGAAGATGAAGAAGCTGTCCGACCTGCACAGAGATCAGCCCATGAAGCCAATAGACCGCGCCATTTTCTGGATCGAGTTTGTCATGAGGCACAAAGGAGCAGCGCACCTACGAACAGAGTCTTACAAGATGTCCAGGATCCAGTACTACTCCATCGACGTGGTGGCATTTCTGCTGGCGGTTGTTTTGCTGACCTTTGGGGTTTTTATTTCTGCAGTAAAGCTGCTGTGGCGGAGGATGTTTTCGAGAAACAAAGTCAAAAAGGAATGATGAACCTGCTTTGAGACACTGCAGTGGTTTCTGCATCTTCATTTCTTGTAAAGAAAACAGTTTGGTAAAGGGTTCGGTTCTGTCCTGGTGTCCTAACACTGAATGTATGTAGCTGTTTCATATTTCACATGAATAGGTTCTGCAGGATTTTGAATGTTTTCAATTATTCCTATAAACTGCACTTCCTTAATGAAATGAAATCACTTTTAATAACCTGTGATTGGGAAGGGTGGGCAACAATTATAATACTGTTGATCGACCTTTAGTGAGGATGTTATGTTATCAATACATTTCTGCTGTGTGCTTCTGTCCAATCAAATCTCAAATAAAGCCTTTAAACCAAGCTGCAAATATTTATGTTCTTTGTTCTGTCACAGGATTAGTTTGTTCTCATCTGCTGCCGTCTACTGAAAGAATATTGAGGCACGGGGACAAGAACAGTTTGTCTTTAATGCTTTACAATGGCCATTGTCTCTGTTAACTGAGGGGTAAATCTGATAAATGGTGACCTATTAAATTGCTGTTCTGTTCCTTGACTGGACTCGTCTTACTCGACCGATACACACAGAAAAGAGTGTTGGGTTCCTGTAATCAGAGAGCGACTTCAGGGGAGGCTTTTGTTTCACGTTAACAGTGTCTGATTACATTCATTCACATCACAGTCTGCTGCTTTACAGCGTTTAACACATTATTTAGAAAATTAGATGCTGCGTTTGTGACACTCTGCCTTTACGTGAGCGCTGGCGGAGAACAGGGGGCAGGAAGTACTGAGAGGAGGGCGTCCCCTACAAAAACTGGACTGTGGTCTTCATGTTTTTCAAATCTTAAACCATTAACCAATGACTCATCATCTTAACATTTCATGATGAAGAAAGTATGGAAATATATTAAATATCAGCAGAGAAATGCATCTATTATAAATATAATATATATGAAATGACTTTAAAGAAAATATCTCTATCAAGACTATTAAACCTTTGTCTGTTGACACATGTACATTAGCCATGTCAGGCTATAACAGCCAATGAATTCTGCTTTAATCGCACGTCCTGTGCACCAACACCAGTGGCCTGACTGTGTCACGTTAACCTCATGGAGCGACTCTCCTTAAACCTTATGGATGCACGTACAGAAAAGAGGAGAGAGTGTAGTTCGGTATCAGACTCACTGTGGCTGCTGTACGGAGCAGAGAGAGTCTGGTTGTCCTCTCCGGCAACACCTGCCTCCCTGCGGTGGAGAGAGGAAGGACTGCACAGACACAGAGAGAGAAAGATGCTTATCAGCCTGTAGGAAACAGGATCTCGTTCTGAATCTGCATCTGATGTTTACAGTCTCAGAAAGAAAGAAAATCACGTACAC
Organism: Mastacembelus armatus; assembly: GCF_900324485.2. Lineage (NCBI taxonomy): Eukaryota > Metazoa > Chordata > Actinopteri > Synbranchiformes > Mastacembelidae > Mastacembelus > Mastacembelus armatus. The sequence continues at coordinate 24,011,413 of NC_046641.1, read as the reverse complement.
AGGAAGTTATGCCTGAATTCATTTATTCAAAGTGTGATAACAGATTCATAACCTTTGTTTATTTTAACTGTGTGTAAACAGTAAATAGTCCATCTCCAGTGCTGTCATAGTTTTTACAGCTGATCCATGTTGAATGTTTACAGGTATGTTAACCATGTTTCCATCCTGAATAAGAGAAGGTGCACTAAGGAAAACATGTGGGTTGTTCTACATGAGAACTTTGTTTCCTGTTTCCTGACTTTCCACAGTGAATTTAAAGGCCACATGTCGGATCTCAAAGAAAATCTCAAGCAAATGTCAGTATCCCCGTAGAAACTATGTGTGTCCAATGAAATCTCACCTCCCCTCTCCGTTCCTCAGCCCGTGGCGGCAGGACGGCAGGCTGACGGCGCTGCTGAACGCCGTCTCCAGGTAGCTGAGGGGCAGCGTCCTGTTCACCGGCTGGTAAATCTGAGCTCCGCTCCACTGGGTCAATGCCGCCCTGCTGCCCACGTAGAAGTGGACAAGGGCGGGTAAGGAGTCGAAGGCCTCGTCCTCCAGGCTGTACTGGACTCGAGTGTACGTCTCACTGGAACGAACCACGGTCTTCCTGATGAGGAAGTGCAGTGTTTTCTGCTCCCAGCGGCTGGTGAGGACAAAGTCGCCCGGACTGGACTGAGCGTCTCTCATGAGGAAGTCGCCATGGTTCAACATCAGGCTCTCAGAGACCTGCCGAGAGATTTTACCGAGTCTTGGTTACAGAAATTACTCTGAGCCATTTCGATTTTAACACGAAAGTTAACACACCACAAGAAATGATGCGACCACAACTACTTTTAGTTATAGTTGCATTTTTGTAGACACAAGACAAACTGAGATTGGGGAGATCATGTTGGTCGTTACTTCCCTGGGATGTCTGAGCTTCAAGGTGATAATGGTCTCACGTGTCCAACAATTGAACTTTTAAACAGATAATACGTGTTTATTAATGTGAAACCAATAAGCTGTGGTTAGTTTCTGCCATCAGAGTATTTGTGAGTCATAAACCAGGTCTGGAGGAGATTTTTATGGTTACACTTTGGTTATGACATCGAGCCTGCTGAGTCCTCACAGTCTACAGAAAACAATACCATGGTGTTTATTAGAGCACACATGACGTTAAACTGAGAACCTGTTGGCATTAATGTAAGTTCGTCTGACTGGAGCTGTAACTATCAGCTTTCCAGGTCATCGAAATGTTTGTCTGAACTGAACACTTGGCACCTGCTGGCGTTTGAACAGAGCGCCCTCATGTGGTCAAAATGCTGCATCAGCTTTTAAAGGACAAGTCCACCCTAAAATAAAGACGTGTTATTTTAACAGGAAACTGTTCTTGTTGTATGTACAGTGAAGTCCCAGTAAGTTTTATTATGGATGGTTTTGTTAAGACTATGTCTAACTCAATGTTCAAACCATTTCCTAAACCGTATGTGTGTGTGTGTGTGTGTGTGTGTGTGTGTGCCCACAGACCTCACAGGGGATGCAGCCATGGTACCAGGCGTGGCTCTTCAGGTTGGTGCCGCTCAGCTTCAGCTCCTCCTCCAGCTGCTTCCTCAGTGTCTCAGACGGAGGCTCCAACCAGAACTTCTCTTTGCAGAACTTAAAGGGCATCACAGGCGCACAGTCAAACACCAGACCCCAACAGAAGCGACACAAAAAGCAACAAAAGACTTTACACCATCATGTCAGTATCAGCTGCATTTCCACAAACCGGTCTCCTCCTGTTAAAGAGCAGGCTGAAATGACAGAACAGCCATTGTGGCTAAATGCAGCCAAACGCAGCCTCCTCGCTCTGAGGTTCAGTGTGTTAGAGGACAGAGGGGATGAGGAGGGAGGGAGGACGGCTCCGACATTCCCACACTGGCACCCACGCTGGCAGCACCAGGGGCCTGAGACCCATGCTGGAGTCTTGGCCTGGTTGCTGTGGTAATGTCATTGTGCGATGGGTGTCATCACTCAGCGTCGCTTTGTCTGTCGCGCTTTTAAACGAAGCTACTGTATATCAGGATTTTGCACCGACAACAGGCTGGGAATGCTTTTGTGAGCTGACACACACACACACACACACACAGATTAGTTACTGTTATTGCTGTTGTATAAGTGACATGTTGTGTTTCTTCCCTGACAACACCCACCCCTCCAGCTTTGAATGGTTTGTCCCACTGAACCGTGAATCAAGGGCTGGGATCCTGGCCAGGACCACTTCGAGACTAAATAGGAATGTGTGTGTGTGTGTGTGTGTGTGTGTGTAGGTGTGTGTGTTGTAGGGCAAAGACCTGGAAGAACCTCTAATGAATAGCTATAATTTCATTAGCATTTTCCTTCATTGCCAGCTTGTCTAATTCAGACGAGTGTGTTTGTCAAGTATCCAATTATAAGTCAATGAACCTTTTCCAGGCCGAGCCGCCGGTCGAATCGGGGCAGCCGTGTTGCCAGAGGAAACCGAGGCAGCTTCAGAGTATTTGACCACGGAGGGCCACATTCCCCGAGCCTTTACCGTCGCCTGTCCAGACTGAATCAGAGCCGAGCGAGGGGCGGAGAGGATCCCAGCAGCAGAAACCAGTTTTAGCTTAGCCTTTACTGAAGCTGGTGCCACTGCTGGGACCTGGAAGTGTCTTATAATGACAGAAGTGAGAAATGCAGCATCATGAAGAAGCCAAAGAGTTAAAGGATAAAAATAGATCTGCAATAAAGAGGAAACTTGCCTTCACATATTCTCCACTGCTGTCAGGCCCGTCCTGCTGGCTGAAACACAAAAACAAACACATGAATGAGACTTTTTTTTTAGCCACTCTGACCTTTGCATAACTGCACACGTGCATCTCCTCAGTGCTTTGCCTTGTACACTGTGTAACACGGAGCACAGACAGACGGGCCTTTATTCCACACTGTTCTCTGTGCTCCCAGGTCAGCCGGGCCTTTAAAACCTCCCACACACAGTAAACATCCAGCAGCAAGAGCCTACCCTCCGCTAAGAAGCATTAAAAGACACAAAGTACATCTGAGTCTTAGATATTTGGATAAGTTGAAGCTGCTGCTGGAGCTATAACGTGCTGTGTTTCTGTCTGCTGTCTATCTTCTTGCACAACCGTTCATCCGACACCACCCAGCAACAGTTTGCAACACAACAAACTTCTCCAGGGAGGATGATGAATATTTCTGCTGCCGTGTGAAACCTCATGTCTGCACATCGTCTGTTTCTCAAGCCTGAAGCGAAGGAAACTGCTTTTCTCCCCTGACGCCCGTCCAGTAATCCCAGCAGCTGGCCTCTCCCCGAGCCCGAAGGCTATGGGAGTCACAAAACCCAGCTCGGCACCGGAGGACCACTGACACGTTTCAGCTGACGCTAGAAAAAGGCAGAAACGGCCAAAGTGCAGTTTCTTTCTGACAGCAGTGATGTCTTGTGTCATCAAAAGTGCCCGTTGACAGTGCGAAACACGTTTTTTCCTCAAAATGCTGCATATTTCCCTGAGTAACACCAGGGGAGGTGACCTTTTGTTCCCAAACAGACTCTGAGAACAGACACACACGTCTGCACCTCTATCTTTGTGAGGACTTTCTCTGACATGATGCATTCCTGAGCCCTCGGTCTCCACTTGTTGGGACGTGGCCCGTGGATGCACTTCACATTCAGGGACACGTTCCCAGCACCTCCTGACAGCAGGAACAGCTTGTTTCTTTGTTGTAATTTGTTGAATAACATAAAAAAACAAAACTAGGATCACAGCGTGACGGTTGTCGGCCTCCACCAGCCACTCGGGCTGGAGTTTATCTGCTTTGTGATAAATAAACGTGCAGCATTTCACCGTAGAACTGTCACAGCCGGGACAGCTGGGTGTCCGGGTACACCCTGGACCCCCTTATCCTGTCTGTCTGATCTCAGTGGTTTCTCAGGAGCTGAGTTCTGTCAGACATTTGAAGAGCGGGGACAGGACCAGTGAGACAAGAAGACATAATTTCACATAAATTGATCGTCATGTCCTGACTAATCAGTCAAATCACCGAGGATACATGTGTGGGGGGTGCAGATTTCAAAATAAAAGCCTGTGAGCCACATGGGAGTTGAGAAGCTGAAACTCCCTGCTGCTTCTGTTCACACGACAGGAGGAAAAAAGGGAATTTTGCAGATCAATTTCTGTCAAATGATCAGATTCCTCCTCCTTAGCGGTGGAAGTCGGTCTGATTCTGAAGCAGTCCTGTCTGTTCTGTGAACCAGGAGCCCGGAAACTCCCTTCACCTCGGGGCTACGTTCCCCAGAACCAGCCTCAAACTTTACAGCACTTCCTGCTCCTCGGAATAACTTCACACACACACACACACACACTGTGGATTACCACTCTAATGTTAACCCATCACAAACACAACATCACCCACACACAGGAGCTGTGGAGGTTACTACAGGCTGACACAGAGTGGAAAAGAAATGAAGCTTGACCTCACAAACCACTTCTGCTCTGACTGAGTCATGAACTGGGAACCAGAACTGGCTCTTTGGTTTCTGACAGTAAAAATCACTGAAGCTGATCTGACCCCCCTGTCTCTGGAATGTAGTGAAGTCCACGTAAGAAGCGGCAGAAGATGGAAATATCCAAAAAGTACAAATACCTCAGTATAGTGTACTTGGAGGACTTCAGTACTGGTGCTGTGCCTGTTTCTGTTAAACTGAAGTACAATGAACAAACCTCTTGTCCCACTCAGCCACACCTTCCTAATTAGACACTTCAGGTAAGGTACTTTCACTTTGTTGACTCAGCTCAGCGTGAGGAGGAAAAATATCTGGTGTCTGACACCAAACAGCCTCCTCACACCTGCTGCAGTCAGAGTCCGGACCAGGTGGGACGGACAGGCCGCCTCCGTGCCAAGAGCCTTATCTCTGCCCTGACTCAAGCCAGAGCGGGATCACGTTGCTCCTCTTATGTAACGCCCAGTTCAGACTCAGCCTGTTCGCACACGCGCGTGCACGCACACGGACACACAGGCACGCGCGTGCATGCACACACACACACACCCACACACACACCCACACACCCACACCCACACACACACAGACTGCAGACAGTCTTCAAAGTTGTAACTGTTTTACTGATCAGAAACTTTTTAAGTCAAACTGACCCCAGACCTGAGACCGTTTCTGCTTAAAATGCATCAAAAGTGCGACCTGTTCACGAGTCGAACATGCAAGTCCGAACCAGGTCCCTGTCAGTCCAACCTGAAGTGGGTCCTGCAGTCCTTCAGCACAACGTTTCCTCTGTTCACACAAACAGCCCAGACTGGAAACCAACGGATTTCTGTCTCACCGTGTCTCCCCGGAGCCACAGTCCACGTCCCCAGCTTCACTCATCCTGTCCCGAACAGTCCGACGCGGACTGACCGGACTTTCAGCAGCTGACGGACTGACGCTCAGGGTGGGCCACTGCGCATGCCCACTGGCACACATCTGCTCCGTTTCTACGCATTTTAATCTAGACCAGGGTTATTTAGAATAAATCACTTTATTAGAACATTCGTATATTTTTACTTACTACTTTAGTATCGAAGTATTTTTATAGGTTAGTCTTCCTGTCATCGTGTCTTTGTAAAATTAAAGGACTTTGTTCTTATAACTGTCTCGGTATTATAAGGGCAGAACCGGGTCGGTATCACCTTAATCTTATTCTGTTTATAAATACTTATCTTGTTATTCACTGGGACACCCAGAGTCACAGTCCTGACAGATACACAACCACTGCCCAGATGTGCAGTCCGTTCTGTGCAATTACAATCTCATTCCTGTATCTGTCTTTGTTCACTGCATTTTGTTTTGCTGCTATCTGGTTTGACGTTGCCATGAAGAAAGTAACATAGTTCAGGAAATGAGACAACAACAGCCTGACAGGATGGGGACTTTCTGCTTTAAAGCTTTAGTTCTCATGCTCCTTTAAAAGGAAATCTGATTAGAATCTCAGGCTGAGAAACCAAACAGACTATTTCAAACTCTCTCACCTGTCAGTACCCTTCTCAGTCCTGGTGCTTTCCTGTGATAACCCCCACTGCTGCTCCGTTTGGTCGTCCACATGGCTGCGAGCCCCCTCACCTATCGGGTCCATCTGCACGTACACATCCTGCATGGGAACCACCTTTGGGCCATTAACTGCCATATCTGAAGGCTTTCCTACTGAAGCATCCTTGCTTCTTGACAGTGCCTCTCCTGGAGGATCCTTGAAGCGGATTTCGGGTGCCGAGGTCAAAGGTGAAGCCCGGACGGGTGTCGGGGTGGCGGGCAGCAGCCGGGTGGGTGTAGAAACAGGCACAGGTTGGTCCAGACTGCTCAGACTGAGGCTGGACAGAGCACTGAGCAGGGGGGAGTCTTGGACGTGTTCTCCCGCCTTCCTCTGGCTCTGCCCTCCACTCACCCTATCTTCCTCCTCCTCCTCCTTCTTCTTCTTCTTCTCCTTCAGCCCCCTGCCGTTCTTCTTCTGCTTCTTGCTGCAGGGCATAGTGCCCACATGCGTGTACATGTCTCTGGAGCAGGCGTAGCTGGGGCTGTGCACGCACGAGCTCATGTCATCCACCGACTGGTCCCCGGCCGCTGCTGATTTGGCACCACAGAGGCTCCCATCATGCTCGGGGGCGGTCTTGGTGTTGGTCTTCGCTGACTGGCGGCAGATGGTGAGATTGGTGAGGCTCCCAAACCACTTGAGATCTGGAGAGTAGGGTGGAAGAAACAAATAATTAATGTCAGCGAATGAATCTGAGTCTCAGTGTGTGGATGAAGAAGCTGCCACACAAATGCCAGAAAACAAAAATCCCTTTAGTTTTTCTTGGAGCTCACAAGTTTAACTAATCAGTCGGTCAGCTGTGAAGAAAGTCGTTCACATGACACACAAAACAACCGTGAAATAAAAAGAGGCTAAAAAAGCCTCATCAAATATAAAAACCCAAATGAAAAACATCCACAGGAACAAACAACAAACACTAAAAGATGCAAAACCTCATAAGTTACAAACAGCAGCTATTTCTTGATATTTAGTGTTTATGGAAGTTCATTTATTGACAAATTCAACTGTTTATTGATTATAGGAGCCAGAGTTTTAAATGTGAGTCACTCAGTCTCCTCCTGTCAGCTGGACTCACGGATGTTAACGTGCTACATGCTAATAAGCTAAACGACAGAGCTGAGCCTGTTTCTGTAAAACACTTTCTGCTTCCTGCTTCTGCTTTTGCACAGATATACAGTTTGTGTGTGAAGACTGAGACCACTACAGACCAAAAACTCCAGGTCCGTGTATCAGTCTTACAGACCTCCTACAGTTCAGGTCCTGGCAGTCAAGCAGAGACAGTCTGAGCTCAGACTCTGGATGATGAAGTGCAGGAAATGACACCAGTTGTTACAACAGAGGACACGTTGCTGTCAGTAAAGCTGCAAACATGACTGTTAGTCGTGTTAGCAGCTGAGAAGGTTTAGTCCTAAGCAGCGTGTACTCGTACGTGTTAGACACAGGTAAAGGTTAATGAAAACATCCATCCACTATCTAGACCCCCTTAGTCCTAACCAGGGTCCCAGGGACCTGCTGGAGCCTATCCCAGCTCTCTCTGGGTGAAAGGCAGGGGTCCACCCTGGACAGGTCCCCAGTCCATCACAGGGCCACATAGAGACAGACAACCTCACACACTCACACTCACTCCTATGGGCAATTTAGAGTCACCAATCAACCTGACATACATGTTTTTGGACTGTGGGAGGAAACCAGAGTACCTGGAGAAAACCCACACAAGCACAGGGAGAACATGCAGACTCCACACAGAAAGGCCCCTGATGGGTTTCAAACCAGGAACCTTCTTGATGTGAGGCAACAGTGCTAACCACTAAACCAACGTGCTCCCCAGAAAACATTCATATCCTGTGAAAAATCCAAATGAGTCATGCGAGGAATGTTGAACCTCTCGTCAGTTTCCACCGTGAACTGCAGCGTCTCGAGCTCTCAGCAGTGTTTGATTATGTTTCTGCCCCTGAGGATCCATTAGACTCTGAAAACACTGACAGATATTTATTTCCTCAGCTAAATATAGACTCAGGACTCGGAGAGAGGCAGAGAAAGGAGATGCTGGAGATGCAGATGCAAAGATTCACGTTGAAGGCAGCACGAATCCTCTGCTGCTGTAACAGCTTCCACTCAGTCTGTTTACTGGATAAGAAGGAAAGTTTCAGGGCCCTGAGAAGAGTCACCACCTCTGGAGATCTACTGCCCTGCTTGTTTTCCAGCTGCTGCTTACCTGGATCTTCAGCCAATCAGAAGCTGGAAGTGCAGGGCTAGTTGGAAAACAAGTAGGGCAGTAGATCTCGAGGACCAGAGTTGGTGACCACTGCCCTAAATTAGCTCAAACTGTGTCAGATCATCTTTAGGGTGATAGTGGATTTGGTGCTGATGCAGACTGTCTAACTCAGAAAGCCAGAAACAGTCATTATTATTCTACCTGGGCTTTTTAAAAACCATCTAAGGAGAGAAAATGACCTGTAGGTCAAAGCTCTAATGCAGCTGCTTACACTCGCATTTACTATTTCATTTACAGGAAGCTGAGATATAGCTCTAACCACAAGAGCTTAAAACAGGCATCAGCAAATAGAAAAGGCTGTTCTGCAGAATCTGCACTGTCATAAGTTGAGATGACAATCGAGCAGCAGTTTGGAGTGTCTGAAAAACTTGTCACAGACTGGAGCAAAGAAGAATCAACTCCTAATGCTGTGAAACTAACCACAAACCTGATCCTGGTCTGAGCTGGAGGAATAAGCTGATCTAGTACTCAGTAAAATTTGGGTTTGAAAGGCAGTGAAGTAAATCAGGCTGATTGGATTATTAAACCAGCTGATGTGGGACCTGATGTTCCCACAGTGTGAACAGACCAAACCAGATGTTCTCAGATTAGATCTGGGCCATTTATATTTGTGGTCCTAGATCCGATTCCTATCCGTCAGAACGGTCAGATCAGAATCCATGTGGTTGTTTTAACGTCTCCCTCCTCTGCACATGTCGCCTGTCATCATCATTCAACATCAGACCAGACATCAGGACATCAGTCCTGGCCCTGAACCGGGCCAAACCCATTCTGGACCTGTCCCTGACTGATAAACATGCACTGTGTCCTGGATCCTGTATGCTGTATACTGGTTTGTGCGATGGCTCACACTCCTAATCGACCTCAGAGAACAGCAGCACTGGTTTGTTTACTGTTTGTTTTCAGGCCTAACTGCGCTGAATGAATGGCCTGCAGATGCATCATGGGTGAACTTCAGCCTTAATTAGAGAGCAGAAGAAGAGAAGCACACTGAGCCGTTGTCCTTTCAGCAGACATTCGCTGTCGATTCTTAGCTGAGCTCAGCCGAGCCGCTGTCCATTGAGCCCGCACAAAGACGCTCCTGTCCCCCGTTTACAATGGACCATGAACACTGTTTGTAAGTGGAACAGTGGACAAAGATCCAAAACACACAAACATATACTATCACAGAGTGAAAGCAGCATCAATAGGGCACATTATTTTATAGGGTTACACAAATACACTGTCACCAGCCTCTTTTCTCGGCCCCGTCCACGACCCTGTCCCTGTTTCTGCCCCTTTCAATAAGTACTTTTACTCAAGTACTGAGCAGTTTTCAGGTATTTCCATGTACTGTTCTGAATGTTGTACTTACTCCATTTAAACTGTGTGTTTAAAATACACAGACACTGTCACAAACCAGGTTTGGTCTTTAATAACTTTTTTGGGGTTTTTGTATGTTTATCATATCGTTTTAATTAACTAGAGACTAGAGCTGTCGAATCAACGCACAGGTTTAAATAACAGAGGGAGTTTACCTTCACCGCTTTATTCATTTCTCTCTTTTATTTAATGGAAATTACAGTTTGAGGCCCAAACAGGGAAAAACAACCAAATTATATCAAATTTAACAGCAGATACACTGAAAATGTGTATTTGAGTTTAACTTTAGGTCCATCAGTTTTGTTGATCTAATTCATTAACTCAATTTGAAAAAACTTTATTAATTAATTAATTAATTAATTAATTTGTCTTTTGTCAGTGTTTCAGCTTAGGTCCTTTTCCCTGCTCATACTTCTGTAGAGTTTTGAATAAACTTTATTTTTAATGTTGTAGATTTTATATTTAAGTTCTTCTGTCATTTTTTTTTTATCAACCTGTTTATGACAGTTACACAATAATAAAAAGAGGAGACCACCACCTGTGGACATTGTTATTTCACGTTCTAGTGACTGTACTTATGTGCATTTGAACGATTCAGGCTTCAGTCTTGTCTTTGTGAAGCAGTTTAAACTGTCTCTGAGCTTCAAATCTTCTGTCTTGCCCCGACGATCATCTAGAGGAACAGCCCAGCTGTTGCACAGTGTTAGAAGATAAAGTGTAACTTACTGAGTTTCCGCTTGTTCATGGTTCAGGTGTTGGATGTTCACACATAGAAAACGCTCCTAAAGCCCAAATCTTGCACTTTCTCTTGCAGTGTGACGATGATGATGGTGATGATGATGATGCGCCGCATGCTCTTCACTCTGAACCTGCTTCCTGTCTTCTGAACACAGCGGAAACCTTGCGGGTGAATTTCAGAGTAATGTTCTGTTGTGTTGATGCAATCAGATGACAGATCTTATCCAGGGTTGATGCTGGAAATGTCAAAAGTCCCTGTTTTAACAAGACTCAGCTTCAGCTTTTGTCTCAGAGGCCAGAAAAGGTCGTATTTTAGCAGAAACTGAAGCTTCTTCTTCACTTAGTAAAACAAACACACCAAAAAAGAGACACACGTGGATCTCAGGTCCTTGTTGTTTTAGAAATACTAGACTCAGAAACAAAAAAAGAGAAATAAAACGTGAATTTATCCTACTAATAAACACGAAGCTGTAAAGCTGTGTTTCTGACTTTGTCCTAAAAGTTGTGAAACTCAGAATTTAAATAATCTTCAGTATAAAATATGCTCCTAAAAATTCACTGGAGTCTTCAAAATATCAGTTTGTTTTTTTTTTACTTTCTAAATGTCTATAATAATATAAATTATTAACAGTAATAAATTATTATTTATTATTATTAGAGATATTCAGTAGATTTTTTTGTCAAATAATGATGGAATAAATTTCATAGAAATATTTAATTGTTAGTTTAAATTGATCTTTTAGTAGGAATACTAGAAATATTAGTGTGAAACTTTAAGATTTGCTTTATGATCAGTAATCGATCACAGAAAAGAGAATGAGGGCATGTTGTTATGAGACGCAACATTTCCAAAACAAACACTACACATTAGAACATTTTCACTTCTTGTTTCAGTTCTTAAAATCACAGGGTGGAGCTCAACCTCACATTCATCATCATGTTCACACGACAGGATCCAAAACAGACTGAAAACTGAGGACAATCCCTGGAGTTTGGCTCAGTACTGGAGAAGTTCTGAGAAACATCTGCTTATTGTGTCTTAAACAGAAGGAACATCAGAAACACAATCGCTGATTTTTAAAAATAGTTTGAAATAGAAAAGTGAATAGGAGGTTTTAGACAAACTACTAGCGAGTGTTGCTCTGTCTGCTCATGTTTCCCTCTGTGTTCGTCAGATTAAAAAAAACTAAATGTGCTAAATGTGAGAAGCCTTTTTTAAACTGGCAGAAACAGACAAAGCCGCAGCAGGAGGGCTTTTATCACTCCCCAGACTCTGTGGGTGGGGGCTCGGAGCTGTCAACATCTTGTGCGACACTTCCTGCCAACGTTTCCTGATGAGCAATAATCCCAAAACCAACTCAACAGATTCTTGCGGCCGCCTGAGGCCAAGAAGACTTTCTCTTGGGTGTGTTTTAGTTTTAGGGAGATTTATTCTTAGAGCAGCATCATGACGTGGTGGATGACGTGGCCTCAGGATGGTGGAGCTGTTACTGACTGATTGTTGTGTTTTTGATGTGAGGTTCTCCTCCTCACATTCCCCCAGCTGTTTCATCATCATCATCGTCATCATCATCATCATCATCATGAGTCTTTCACACTGACTGGCCTCCTCCTCCTCCTCCTCCTCCTCCTGCTCCCCCTGCTGGTGTCAAACTGTTTGGGCCCAGCTGGAGGCTTTCGCTGCCCTTCTGTCTGAAATATCCAGCAGTTGCTCTGTCGCCTGAACCGGGACGGCTCAGATCGGACCCAGATGAAGGAAGGTCTGTGCTCAAACAAACAGTCTGCGTAACTTCACAGGAAATGCCTGCACCAAAATAAAGGTCACGTTCTTCATCTGATATGTGCAAACAGGAATAGACTCAACTAGGGCAGCGTGTCATGCAACTAAAAACTTACTCAAGCCAGATTGAACCTGAACCAACGTGATTTCAGCCTCAGTCGTCGAACACAACAGACGCCCAAACAGCTGGTAAACAGCTGGTAAACAGCTGGTGAGCTTAGTCTTAGTCTTTAGTTAAAAAACACCAATGACACTTGTCAGTGAACGGTTTCACACTTTAGGTTGTTATTAAATTTGAAGGCATTTCTTAAAATGTTTTCACATTATTGATACTTGAATGTGATCAATGATTTGATCTGATGTAATCATGTCGGTGTGACAGAGACTCCTAAGGGTTAAAATACGACCCAGAAAACTCTAAAGGGGTCTGAAGAGTTTCTGAAGCCACAGCAGCAGATCTACAGCAGGTAAATGTGTCCCAGCTGTAGATCTGCTCTTCAACACCAGGTGGAAGCAGAACTCCTCAAACAGCCACTCAAAGCTTTTATTTTGGCAAGCCAAAACAATGCAATAAACAAATCCAAAGCTCTTACTGTGAAAACCGGTTCACTGCAGAGAGACATAAATAATGTTAGAGCAGTAGGTGGAGATGGACTTTCATGATGTTCTGGAGAGTTTTCTCTAATTAGGGGAAAGTGAAAACAGCGTAAACCCTTCGATTCTTGTCTGGGTGTAAAAATATCCTGATAGAAATAAAAGCCCAGTAACAAAAATCCAGTAGAGTAAAAGTATTTTTAGAAACTGCACAAAGAAGAAGCAAATAAACAGCAGTGGAAAAACAAGAAAAAGAGGAAGGACAGTGACGTTATGATGTCAAAGTGAAGTCAGATGAAAAGCCGTGAGTGAAGTAAATGAGTCAGTCGGTCGTCTCATCTGTTACCGACTCATTAAACCTCATCTGTCCAGGAAATAATCAGCCTGTGTTCAGTGCAGCAGGTTCTGAAGGAGGCGGCTTTTCTCTCAGTGCCGGTCCAGGACCAGCAGACCTACACCTCACCACCACACTTCGTCCTCACACCCTCACAAGATCTGATCAAATCAAGCCAGAGAACATTTAGGGTTCTCCCAGTAACCATCACACAACCCAGTTTATGACAAACCACTTCCTGGCAGCTGAGATCTGAGGAAATAAAAGGTTTTGTCTTTGTTTCGCACAGAACGTCCTGATTCAGCTTCCTCTCAGTGACAGTCACACTCAATAGATCAGGACAATCAATTGATTTTGGTTTTGGCGTTAAAGCCGCAGAGATCCGGGTTTGAAAAGTGCACCGACCGAAATCTCCACAGTGTCCTGAAACTTGGAAGTGTCCCGAACTTCCCTGTCACCGCCATCTGCCAGTAAAGGAAGATGACGTCTGCCACGGCGTTGTCAAGGTTTCTGTAGCAGCAGCATGAAGAATATGAGGACATCTGGTTGATCAATGAAAACGTGTCCCTCAGTGAGCGGCACCATCTGGCCCACCGAGCTGGAAACTCGCTAATTTATGATGTTTTTTCACTCTGCTAAAGTGAATAAATGCTAAATTGCTGCACGTTAATTAAATACATGTTGTCACTTCTCTGGGGCAGTTAGCTGAAGTGATTCTGAATGAAATACAGAATCAGGTCCACCCTGATCCCATCTCTCCTCTCTCATTACTGTAGGATCTGCAAAACACCAGCATTTGGACTGTTCACTTTGTGTCTGCTCTACCCAGGGACACTGGCCCCAGATAGGGGGGCTAGAACTAGGGGTACTAGAACCAGAACCAGATCAACATCCTCGTGCTTCTCTGCTTTCCCTGTGGGCAGAGCCAGATGATTCGCAGACATGATGCAGGTTTTCTTTGCTTTACTGTGATATTTCTAATGTTACTGCAGTAAAGAGTCTGAGTACTTCTTCCTGAATCAGAAAACAAGAAAAATACTTAGGACGACAGAGTAAATTAGGCCTTTCAGAGGAGTAATCATTGAAAATACTGAGAGAGGTTTGGCGTTAAGAACCTTTTCTATTGGGTGACTCTTTGCTTTTTCTATACCAGCTGTTAAAAAGTGCGTTCACTGGGACTAGATTAATATTCACTTTTCTTCTCTTATTGTGTTTTTGGAAGAGGTGCATTCATGTGTATTAGTTTCTGTCGTGAGTAATCTGACGCCCAGCGAGGCCAGAACCGTGAGTCCTGCTCCACTCGCCCTTCAGTCGAGATCTAATTGTGAGTAATGACAGGGAAAAGTCAGCAAACAGCCACCGGCCTGTTTTTTCTCCTCACATGCACTGAAATATTGATGAGCCCGGCTTTCTGCTGGTGCTGTCTCAGATATTTGCCTCTGACTGATGAACGTTGTGGCGTTTTTCCTGCCAGACACCCAGGACTGTTTACTGTTAACAAAAGCTGCAGTGCAGGGGGAGAGGGTGGGTAACCATCCTGCAATGTGAACAGTTTGTCACTATTTTCATCTCACTATGATCCGTGCCCGGCTTATCTGGAGAGCTGTTTTATATGCGCTCTTTGTTTTTACCTTCTGGAGCCTGGAGGAAACAGTTGTGCTGCTAATTTCATCCCCCCCCCCTCCTCTGAGCCTTGTTTGTCGAGCACATCTCTACGCCTGTGATTTATCTCCGCTCTGTGGATTTCTGGTAATTCCCAGGTGACGTTACCTGTCTTAACAACCGCTCAGAATAGAAGAGTTATCACCCAGAAGTAGGCTGCAGAGGACACGTGAGCCTTCCCGACGTGTGTCTGCAGTTTATTAAGCTGCTGAGAAACCACGTCGGGCTGATTCACACATCACTGAGAGGTTTTCAGACAAGTGAGTGTGAGATTAAAAGGAGTTTTCTGCAGCATTCATGAAATAGCACTTACAGATTAGCTTTGTGTGAGAAAAGGGTTTGTCTGTTTAAAGGGGACGGCAGAGATCCCAGCCCAGTGCTGAATGGAAAGAAAACAGAGGAGGAAACAATTAGTCCCCTGCTCATGCACAACCACCCTCAGATCATCTCATCCAGAGACGAGACCCCCACCTGTCCACATCCACAGGACATTTTATTTAGCACGCTGTTTAAAAGTTTGGAAAGACAGCGAGGACTTTTTCAGAAAGAGAGGAGGGCATGGCTGGAAAGTCAGAACACTTTTGGAAAGTCAAGATGTTTTGGGAAATTAGGGGCATGTTTAGAAAGTAGGTCCCTCTTCTGAAAGAGGAAAACCTTTTCTGAAGCAGGTAGAGGACATACCTGAATAAAGGTTTTTAGAAAGTGACATTTGCTGATGTTTTTCTGAAAGTCAGCAGGTTTTAGCAGAATTTTATTCAGTTCTAACTTTTTAATATCTTAACTGGAGTCTTCCCAGGTAGAGACGCACAAACCTGCTGATTACCAGCCTGAGTGTTTGTGGCTGTGTACACCACACTGCTGTGTGTGTGTGTGTGTGTGTGTGTGTGTGTGTGTTCTGACCTTGGACGCCCGTGAGGCTGCTGGAAACACACAGCAGCTCATCAAAAATTTACGGCTCCATCTAATTCAGGACTTCATGTGGTCTCTCTTCCTCTGGCCTCGGGCTGTTGGCCACAGGCTGCCGGAGGAGAGAGGAAAACACATGACAGGTCGACACGTCAGCCATGACACACAGTTATTGCTTTTCACTTTGAGCTTCAGTCCAGTCTGCTCTTCAAAAAGGAGACGTCAACAGTATCTGACTTCACGGAGTGATCATGTTTAATATCTAAGATTATCGAATTATATTTAAGGTAAAAAAAGCAGCACATGTCACCTGCAGGTCACTGGCATGATGGGAAATCATCGGCAGGAAAATATGAATAAGCAGGTGGTGTAAATAATGGATGGATGGATATTTGCATCACCTGTGTGCACACACACGTGCACGTGCGTCCTTGAGACAAGCAAAACAGGAACCTGATGAACTGCCCTGTAGTTCTACCAGAGGTCAGAGTGCACCTGTAAACGGAATCAAAGCTGAACCTGTTCATGTACTGAAGATATCATGTCTTTGTTCACGTTCAGTTCATAAAGTTTTCTGCCTCAGCTCAGGTCTAACGTTTCCTTTAAATCTGGTGCCGTTACTGATTTACGCCCCACACTGTTTGTTTTTGTCAGAAGTGGGTTTGGGGCATAATTTAATATTCAGGGTTATTCATCACCTGATGAATTAGCAGGACCAGAGTCCTTCTTACACTGGCATTAAGCCTCAACATGCGTTTTGTGTAAGTTTGGAAGGAAAAGAAACAATGAGGGACTCAAACTGTTGCTGTTGTTATTACTGTAATTGCTATTTTAAGTATTATTGGAATAACGTGGGCCTTTGTGTTATGGGCTGCAATTCTGACTAACCACATTTAAATATGATTTCAAATATCAAATACAAATCAGGTTGCACTGAGCAGCTTCCAGTGGAAATGTGTGTGCACAGAGTTTGTGCTCCACCTTTGCCGGATAATTAAAGTGTGAAAACAACATGTGGGTCCGTGGAGTGTGTGATGCTTCAACAGGCAGAACTCCCACACACCCGCGCTGCTCCAAGTCAGACTGTTAATCTGTTCTGGTGCTGCCTCCATCCAAATTTAAAGGTGTTATCATCGTCTCTTTGGTCAATTTACCGAGTCAACCTGAAGGTAACTCAGAAACCCTGTGAGCTGTGACTAACTGTGAGGGGACAAAAGAGGAAAAGATCCATCTCCATGAAGGAGACATATTCCTACATGTGTGACATTTCAGAGGGATCAATTAGCAGAGATGGAATATAGTATTGGCAGCACGGTGGGTTAGTGGTTAGCACTGCTGCCTCACAGTAAGAAGGTTCCCGGTTTGAAACCCATCAGGGGCCTTTCTGTGTGGAGTTAGCATGTTCTCCCTGTGCTTGTGTGGGTTTTCTCCAGGTACTCTGGTTTCCTCCCACAGTCCAGAAACATGTATGTCAGGTTGATTGGTGACTCTAAATTGCCCATAGGAGTGAGTGTGAGTGTGTGAGGTTGTTTGTCTCTATGTGGCCCTGTGATGGACTGGGGACCTGTCCAGGGTGGACCCCTGCCTTTCACCCAAAGAGAGCTGGGATAGGCTCCAGCAGGTCCCTGGGACCCTGGTTAGGACTAAGGGGGTCTAGATGATGGATGGATGGATGGATGGACTATAGTATTGATAATTATGTCTTCATCAGTTTCTAATCACCTGAAAATAAGAATAAGGTTCCACTGCTCTGCTCCTGTTCCTTTCTTTCTGCCCTGATCCCTTGATTGTAATTCAGCGACGGAGGTGAAGGGCAGCTGGAGGCGATGAACAGAACTGCAGAGGGGAGAGACAGAGGAAGAGGTTTCCTCAAGTGAAAGGACTGATGAACAACGAGGGTGAAGGTGACCCCGACTGAGCCAGTGTAAACATTTGTGCATCGGTGAAGAGACAGTAGAGAGACATGACGTGAGGACGAGCTGCTGATGCACATCTCAGATTGAATTTGCTTCTGTTATGAAATGTAATGTTTGTTATCTCAGTCGCTACACAACAATAACTTCCTATATATATATAACATGTAGATTAACTGCATTAACAAAACATTACCTGTCACCAACAAGTGATGAGCAAACAATTAGTTTCCAGGAACAAATAAAACTAAAGCAGCTCACTTGTATTTTGGACGATCATGTGCTTTGCTCTGATGTTGTGCAGTGACACTCATATAAAACCAGTCAGTCATTACTGGAGCACTGAGACTTGATTCTGCAGCATCTCTGTGCTGGTTGAAGGACTAAGATAAATCATCCACAGTTTTTCCACAGTGACTTTGTCCCATTTGTGTGAGGAAACCAGTCAGAAGCGTGAGAAGCCTCTGGACTCTCTCTCTGTGTCCGTCCACACGTCAACACTCCTGGTCACTACAAACAGAAGGAGCCATCATAGTTTAGCTCTAACCGCTAATCGTGTGTAGTCATGGCCATAGATGACAGTGAGTCCCTGGGCACAGGCATGTCAAAGACAGATGCACATTTAATTCATCTTTCTCCTTATTCTGTGGATGTTTGGCTTCTCCTCTTGTGTGTTTCACTTCTGGTTCTGCTTGTTTCACACGTCTTTCAGGTCATTTTGCATCTCCCTTTTGGTTCTTTCACTTTGTAGATGTTTCACTTCTCCCTGTGCTTTGTGCCTCAGTAATCCATCACTGGCTCTGGTTATGGAAGTGTGGTCCGGCTTTCTTTGGTTCTGATGCTTCAGGAAACTATTGGCTGCATATTCCAGGTGTTCGCTCTGATCTCTGTAAAGTCTCACCCTATAACGATATATAGAAATATTTTTTTTAAAAACTAAACGTGGTATACATCTATAATTTCAAACACACCTTTAGAGGCAAGAAACATTTTTCTGTACTGGTTGATACTGGAGCTCAGCCTCAGAAAGGCCAAACAACTTAAATCATGACCATGAATCTCTTTTTTGTCCCCAGTCACCACTGTAGTTTGATATAATGTGATCATTATTGCCTCAACAACAATTTAGCATATCACTGGCTGGCTCTTCACTGGTTTTAGTCATGTCAGCCCTGTGGCTCTGGGGTTTGCGATGTTACGTCTTGTCAGGTGATGAAACGGAGCCAGGTTCCCTCTGGTCCTGCCTGTCCTCTTTGCTCCTACATCCCACTTGTCTCACTCATGTGTTTGGACTCTCCATCGACCTTTTCCTCATTCTTCGTGTTGATGTTTTGCAAGAACGACGCCACAAATCCCACTTCCAGCAGAGGGCTAAAGGGGCCCCCTCCCCTGCACCCAGACACACCACAATAAATCATATTCACATGTGGTGCAAGACATTCCTCATCAGATACCGCTCACAGGTCTTTCATGATCTGATCTGAACTGCGTCCACGTCCACGCCAACCCTCTGTGCTCACACCCTAAACGCTGCAAATGTGTGCGTGCAAAAACAGAAATGTGGTTTGAGTGAAGATGTGAAAGACAAGTTGCAGATCTCTGCCACAGAATATGATTACGTGCACGTGCCTAAGGGCAACGTGCAGCATTCTAGCATCAATAAATCATGGCTGAATTCATTTGCTGTCATCAAAAGAGCTTCACTGACAACAGCATCGGCCCGTCAGCACAGTGTTGGAGGTACACATGATTTACTACATGAAACCACAAACAAAAAATTATGGCTTATTCCAGTGGACAGCTTTATATGGATTGACTGAGGACACAGAGACTTCTGCAGGGTCTTAAACCAAACTTCAGTGCTGCACAAGATTAATAACCACTGTGTCCCTGAAAATCAGATTAAAGAGACAAAAGTATTGGATTTGATACTTGGACTGAAGCTCCGTCTGCAGCCGAAGTACACTAGACCTCTGGAGTGGCCTTCCACGACTTCAAGTCCATAACTTCTGACGCCTCATGTGTTTCTGATTGCCCAGAGATAAACAGTTGCTTGGTAAACAGCAGATTTACAGTGTTAATGTCGTAAAGTGAGTGGAATGCACTGAGTTGCGTGTATTTAACTGGCCAAACGGTGCAGACTGCATTGTGCTGAGGCAAAGGTTGTGCACAATTCGTTGTTTTTACCTGGATGTGCTAAAGACTTTGTGCTGGTGTCCCTGCTGCCAGACCCTTCAAATCTACTACTAGTATCTAAAAGAAAAAACTGCATTTTATGTTAATGTTTTTTTTTCCTGCACAGCTGTAAAAGTCGACTTTGCTTCAGCAGGCAACTCTTTCAACTCTTTCCCCCTGCATGCAGCCCTGTTGTCGGTCTGAACGCAGCCCAAAGCTGACTTTTCATCCTCTGTGGTCACACACACACAGCACCTTTTTAGATCTGATCATACACGTCAGGTTTTGAGCTTTTTTTAATAAACATTCCCACTGCATGTTGTCTGAAAGAGTTTTGGTGTTTAATGAGCCGTGAACACATACATCTTATTTCATTAACTGTGTAACCAAACTGGTCTGTGGCTAAATACGTTTTTGTTGGAGACTTTCCAAGATTTAAGGACTGTTGAACGCCTTGAACCCAGTCTGAATCCAGTTCAGTCTAAATATCAGGCAGTTTTGTCCCTTATGAATCTTCTGTTACTCTGCAGGACTGTCATACGTGTGAAATCAGACCAAGTGTGAAAAGCATCGAAACTTGTGTTTGTATGAAACGAAGGCTGTGGAGCTGCTGCAGGGAGGAAGCCTCTCTCACTCTCCAGTCCACCTGCTGCTTTGTGACGCAGACTGAGCTCACACACACACACACACACACACACACACAGCTCACCCCTGTAACCCAGCACTTTGCTGATGCAGCAGAACAACAGCCAGTGTGTCTCTCCATCTAAACAGGGTTACTTGAGCATGCAGAGCCACGGAGTGCTGCAACATGACAGATAGGCTTCGTCCTCGCTGCATGAAGGGCTGAGGCGGCCGCTGATGCACGGTGTTATAGATAGACGTGGGGGACCTGACGTCTGTGGCGTTAAGCACACACCAGATGGAGGGCGTCAGCAGTGTGTGTGTGTGTGTGTGTGTGTGTGTGTGAAAGAGAGATTGTGTGAAAGAGAGGAAGCAGTGTGGAGTTTAAATGTGAGGAAACAGAAAGCCAGGAAAAGAAGGAAAGCAGAAAAGAGTGTGTGTGTGTGTGTGTGTGTGTGTGTGTGTGTGTGTGTGTGTGTGTGTGTGTGTGTGTGTGTGTGTGTGTTTTATACAGGAATAACATGAGTAATGATGATCTACATACATCAGCTCAAGGATCCTAAATAATCAGTCGTCACTCGTCATCTTCAGCACAGGCCCAACTTTCATCTGAAACTGTGTCTGAGTATTCAGCAGGGTGTTTAATTAGGAAGAAAAGCCAACTAAGCACTGAAATTGCTGCAATTACTGTCATTTGTGACACAAACTAATCTGAATAAACTGCAGTTCGGCTCATCTGGCAAATATGAGGCGCTGGAGATGGTGCATTAACGTGCACAGTGACTCACCAGCAGGCTCACTTAGTGTTACCTGAATTTCTTTGCCTTCTGGGGGACAGCTTTGTGTTTGTGCACCTGAGAGGAGTCAAGAAAACTGAGATGTGTCACTCGGGTGCTGATTCTTGAAACCAAAAACACCAGTCAAGCAAATTTGCATGCAACTTTTGGAGTTGGCTCAGGTGTCACCACATGACCTAAGGAACCTCAGATCCACATTTAACAGCAACACCTGCTGCAACCTTGAGTTCAAACAGTGAATAGACTCTTCACCACATTATCGACTACAATGACATTAAAACACACGCTCTACATTTAGCAGCATCTAATCACGAAGGCACGTCATCGCTGAATTACTGTGAAAATAAACCTTCAGCAATCTTCACACCACGTCTGTGGATTTTCTCACCAGTCCTACTATCCTCGTCCTGTATTCAAATGAGCCTCACATCACCAACCCTCACCAGGAGAATCAAAGAGCTGGACAGTTTTTTGTCTGTCGGTTTTCACAGGTTGCTGCAGCACAGTGGAGTGTTACTTCTAAAATATTCATGCTTGGTTTTAACATGTAGTCTGTGATGTATATCGTCAGTGCGCTACAGGAAAGGCTGTGGCTCGTTACTGACAAGTCTATGATGCGTTTCATGTATTTAAATGTCCCTCTCTAATTATTACTGCAGTAGAAAATATACCTGCATTGATTTGTTTGAACCTGTACAATAAAGAAACTTGTTCTCTTACTGAAGTTTTACAGCAGATTTGATTTGTTTTCATACAAGAACCAGTTGTGGCAGCTTCAGCTTCATATCTCTGCTGTGGCCTGTGAGCAGGGTGCCAAACGTGGAGCTACAGCCGGTCTGGGCTGCACACAGGCCACAGAGGTCTGGGTGAATTGCAGCAGCCTGGTATTTGCTGTACATGATTGAAAAGTAAAGAGTGAAGAAACGCACAGTGTAATTACACAGCAGGTTTCAAATTAGAGGCTGCAGATGGAACATATGTATCTGTCCTGCTGCCTTCAGACGGCTGCACGGATTTACTCGGCTAAAAGGGGAAGTTGAAATACTGGTGGAGGATCAATGTTAAGCTTTAGTGGAGACTTTACTGGATTTAGTTATTTTCAAGGTAGAATTGTGATTTGGGTCATAAGATGTCAAAGAGTTCAGCAGCAGACATGGTACATAGTCACCTCTCCTTCAGCTCCTGCAGAGTTTATCCCCAACGTCAGGAAAGTACCTTCACTTCCAAACACAGTTCAGTACTTAATGTGCTGTATTTATGATGGGATCCCTTGTAGACCAAAATTAAACCTTAATGGGTGAGGGACATTTACAAATACAGGTGTGAGAGTCCATGATCCCTGGTTTCTGTGCTGCTGCAAATGTGGCTACTTAAATGGGCACAGAAACACTGCCCTATGAAGGGCAGCATGGTGTTTAGTGGTTAGCCCTGTTGCCTCACATCAAGAAGGTTCCTGGTCTGAAACCCATCAGGGGCCTTTCTGTGTGGAGTCTGCATGTTCTCCCTGTGCTTGTGTGGGTTTTCTCCAGGTACTCTGGTTTCCTCCCACAGTCCAAAAACATGTATGTCAGGTTGATTGGTGACTCTAAATTGCCCATAGGAGTGAGTGTGAGTGTGTGAGGTTGTTTGTCTCTATGTGGCCCTGTGATGGACTGGGGACCTGTCCAGGGTGGACCACTGCCTTTCACCCAAAGAGAGCTGGGATAGGCTCCAGCAGATCCCTGAGACCCTGGTTAGGAATAAGGGGGTCTAGATGATGGATGGTCTATGATTGGTTCATGGTTTATTTTCTTAACATGGCTAGTGCCCTAGAACATGTCAAGAATATTTGACAGGGAAGTTGCATGTTGCCATAATTACATATACAAATGTCTTTTGCATTAAACAGTCAGGTTCTTTTATTATTATCCTAGTTTACAAACTGGGGAGGCCACCAGAGTAAAATAACATGCAAAGTACAAATGACTACCTGCACATACAGTGGTGCACCAGACCAAACTCTAAATGGTAAAATGTGATGTGCAAATTAAACAGGGTTAGTGCACAAAAGTGTTTTTACTCCAACCCCAGATCATCCCCACACTGGTTTACTTTTATTTGTTTAAGATTAGGAATGTCTGGGAAGTGTTTATTAATTTCATGTAAGAATAAATATATTATAATTTTTTTTATGAATCTTTTGCTCCAAAACCTTTTGCCCCATTAAATCATGTAATACTCTAAGAAAATGCAAACTTTGCTGTCCGTTTTTAAACAGATCAGATATAATAATGTGATGCCATGAAGGAAACAAAGCTTTCAGACACAGTATTCGCCGTCGAAGCGAGGCATCTTCTTACTAAACGATCTTTGTTTCGCAGTCGCCATTGGTGAGCGCATGCGCGGCCGCAGCCTCCGCTCCCCCTGCGCCGCGCGCTGACCGGGGACCGTTGCCGCCGTTGTTGTTGTTCCCCCGCACGTTGTGTTGCTGTGCGGACACGCACCGGCTCCAGTGCGGGACTTCCTGTCCGCTCCAGGACCAGACAACAGCCACAAAGTGTCTGCGGCGCCGTGGACGCGCCGTGCGCCGAGCTCTCCTCTCCCCCGTCGTCCTCCCGGTGGTGACCGGGCAGCCGGTGAAGGTAAGAGTCCGCTTTTTGTGACAGTTTTTCAGGGAGCGAGCCGCTGTCCCGCACGGCTCGGCTAACTTCAGCCCGCTTCCGCTCGGCTCTACGTGTGAACGGGTGGGTTTGCTCCGGTGTTCGCCGGTAACGAGGTGAACAGTCACGGCAAGTTTTCTTCCGGCCGTCCGTTACCGACCGCGCCGCGTGGACCGCACCGCCACGTCCTCGGCGTCGCTTTTTAACGTTTAACGGAAACGTTTAACGCTTTTTCCCACTAAAAGCCGCTAAAACCGGTTCCACGAGCCCGTTGCTGCTGGACCAGGTGGACCAGGTGAACCAGGTGTCCGAGTACCTGCTCCCACAGGTAGGCCCAGGTAGCGCGGATACACCTGTGCTGGAAGAAGTACTCAGATCCTTTACTGCAGTAACAGTAGCAGTACTACACCGTGAAAATACTCCAGTCCAGTTAGAAGTACTGCGTTCAAATCCTACAAGTGTCTTTAAGTATTATCAGCAAAACGTACTTCGAGTATTGAAGTAAAAGTACTCATAGTGCAGTAAACCGGTCCCTGTCTGTGTTAATGTACACGTTGAACTTTACTGCGTTAGAGGAGTAACGAGTGCAGTACAATATAAAGTACTTGGGTAGATGTACTGCGTTTAATGCAAATATCTAAACAAAGTGCAAGTACCTGAGTAAAAATACTGGCTCAGCATTTATCACCTTAGTTTGCTCTTAACCTGTGTTGATGCAATACACACACACACACACACACACACACACTGCAGTCTGATGGGCTGTGTGTGTGTGTGTGTGTGTGTGTGTGTGTGTGTAGTGATCCGTCTGTTTGATGAGCTTTTAATTCATCATCATTATTATTATTATTATTATTATTATTATTATTTATTATTATTATTTCAGCTGTTTTATTTAGTTTAGACCAGACCAGCAGACTCCACGTTTGGTTGGAGTGTGTGTTTTACGGAGTGTGTGTTTTTACTCCTCAGAGAGAGGAGTGTGTGTGTTTCAGGTAAACAGTAAATATCAGAGAGGAGTGTGGTAGGAAAACAAAATAAATATGAAGTCAGGTTTCTACCCTCACATCAGCTGCCAACACAGGACCCGTTAACTTTTTCCACACGGGTCTGAGAGTCGTTGTTGTTTCTGTAGCTCGGTCGGTCTCACTCAGACGTGGGTTAAAGGTGCAGGGGGAACCAGAGACGTGGGCAGTGATTCAGAGGTCTGGAGGCTGTTTTATCTGCCCCAGTAGTAAAGGGACAGGGCTGGATGTTCCTGATGCTGTGTCAGACCCATACAAACCAGCTGATAATGACCTGGTTCTCGGTGTGGAAAGCAAACCCGAGGCCCCGTGCAGAGACCGTCCCGTGGACTGACTGAGCCCCGCTGATGGCGTCCTGAGCCCCGTGCTCTGTGCAGGATCATCAGCCGCTCTGCTGAACCTACTTCTGCATTTGCATTCCCACATTTGCCTGAGCCTGAGAAGCGCTGTGCTGCGTGTCGCCGGTTCAGGTTTCAGCTGGGGCCCGGTGAGCCCGGTAAGCAGAGCGAGCACCGGAGGAATGTAGACAGAAACGGTAACTGGAGCCTAATGTTCGAGCGCCGCCGCCTCAGGACCTGTGCAGCTCGGAGTGTTGACGAGGATGAAACGCTGCTCTGGTAAATGATGAGCGAGTGTGTACGTGACATTTTGTTTTCAATCAGAGGTTTCCTGTGCTGTGTGTGTTTTCTTAACAGTAAATACACACACACACACACACACACTGACCATGTCCTCCTCATCACAGCTCACAGCTGAATGATCAGGAGACGGTGTCTCTTACAAGAGCAATACATTTTCACCCTGTAGCTGATCGGAGGGTTTCCCTGTTTGGCTCCACCTGCTGTGAAGAGTTCACTCTGTAGGAAATAGAACAGTAGAAGAAGAAGTCGGTCTGATTGGGTCGATGGTTCTGTGGATTCTGGCTTCGTTCATCTTCTCAAACTCTTGTTTCAACAACTGGTTGTTTGGAGCCTTTGGACCATCAAGGTCCAACGATCCTTAAATCTTTGAAAGGCTCCAACAAAAACGTCGTATCAGCCACAGACCAGTTTGGTTTTGGTGCCTCCATGTTTCTGTCCCTCCCAGAAACACGTCCCATCACCTAATGTTCCCCCCACGTGGGTCAGACATGAGCAGAAAGAACCTATTTATTCCAACAAGAGAGAAACGATGGGATCAAGAGTTTCCATGGCCAATATTTGCCTATTGATCAGGTTTACACCCCCCCCCTCTCTCTCATTCCTATTGGAAATTGGGACCAGACCAAAAAACCGACAAAAAACATTTCTCTGACATTTTCTACACCACAGGATTCAAGTCGAGCCACGAGGGGCTTTACAGTCTCTACAACCTGAAACAAAGTCTGCCCTCAGCCTCTCGACCCGCATCAGGGACAGTTCTCCACGAAGAACCTTTTAAGGGGAATAAAAGGAAGAAACCAACAGAGGACGGGAAGGAGCGGTACTGTGTCCAGAACAGTCCTGTCAGTGGCAGTGGGAACTATCCATTGTCCACAGCAGGTTATGAACATTCAGATAAAGAATCAATTAATGGACAGAAAATTGGTCAGTGGGCTGATGGAGTCACAGGTGTGACCGTGTCAGTGACGTGTGACATACGTGGTGCAGGAAGAGACACAGTGTCCGTTGGTGTTTCTGTCTCAGTATTGATTATGCAGTAATATTTAAGGCCGTTTTTCTGCACCGTTACATCAACATCATTGTTATAACTCTAGGTTTATGAAATACACCTGAACGGTTTAAACTGGCCTGAAAACTGGCAACGTTTCTGGAGGGAGGCCAGATTTTTGCCCGCAAGCTACTGTTTGCCAACTCTACAGTTTATCAATCACAACGAATCAATATTTCTTGCCTCTTCGCCCCCAAATCACAATTTTATTGCATTAATCTTGGCCCAGGTAACCTACTTTGATTCCATTTATTCACTCAATGCCTCAGCAGCTGTTGGATTGCAAAGGACAGTTAGTCAAGTAATTGATTAGCCCATCAAAGGGAAATTAATATGAGAGTGTTATTAGTCAGAATGTTTGAGTCATTCTCCGGTTCCAGCTCGGTGAATGTGAGTCTTCTGTGGTTTCCTCTTGTTCCGCAGTTGGGAAACAAACTTGATCGCATTTTGCAGAAACAAAACATTTGAAGACGTCAGTCAGTCTGTGCTTTGGGAAACTTTGAAGAACCTTTTCAGACACGTTACTGACCAAAGTAGTAATCACTTACTTGTTAAAGTCCTTGGCAGATTATGTGATGATGGAAATAACAGTCAGACCAGCACAATAAACGGTGAAGATTATTGCTGTGGGTGTGTGGACATGTCGAGCTTTTGCTGGAGACTCTTGTTTTAATACCCAAACACAGATGTTGTCTCACCGAATGCAGGATTGGCACAAATCTTGAAGCAGTGATGCTGTTTGATCGTGAGGTTCTGCTTCACGTGCTGTTGGAGCGTCTTGATGAAGCTGTAGCCTGCAGTTTCACACCCAACAGGGTCGACTGTGACCGGCTGTTTTCGGAGCACACAGTGTTTAAATGAAGCCCTGGCTGCTGTGGACGACTTGTGGCTCTGCGGTAACGGCCGTGATGCTGTGTGACAGTATTGAGGGGCAGAGTAAAACCAGCACGGACGACTCAGGGACCACATTTAGTGGATAATGGGAAACGGAAATTCGAGTGTACAAGGACAAGCAAACATGTAGGTGTTATGGTGTCATCCCCAAAGTAATTTACAACATTAATTATCATCCCAGCGTCTCCTCTTGGAAGTTTCAGCTGCAGAGCTCCAGTCCACAAGCTCTTAGACGGTGGATTAAACTGACCCAAGAATCCTCATGGTTCTAAGTTAGGACGGAGTTAGACCACGGAGTCATTCACTTTAACATCCCCTCAGTAACTTCATCCCTACTGGCTCAGCTCGTCCATGGTCACCATCATACTTTAGACTCATCTGACACCTCGTAAAATCCGGATATCACGGATGGATGTTTAGTTGATGTTAATAGGTCGATCTGATAACCAGTGTTTTTTAAATTATGGGCTGTATGAAAAATTAAGATTTTGTTCCGGTTCCTTATCAGCATGTAAAGTATTTGAAAGGTATCCACCAGAGTCAAGCTGATAAATACATTAGTGTCAGCAGCTCTTTAAGACAGATCGGCCCACTTAATATCAGAGTCGGTATCATTTCGACGCCTTAATTTAGTTACCATGAAGTGCTAAGTGCGTCAGGCTTAAAAACAAACCTAAAAATATACCGAAGGGTGAAGAGTTTAATATCTGCCTTTGAATAAAAATGTTTTTCATGGAAATACAGCAATGACATTAACTTAAATGTGAAAAGAATATAGAACCTGTTTTCATGATTCTTATGGTCCTGACAACCAGGCATCATCTGTGCAGTACCTGCCCCATAAAGCAGTGGGCCGTCATTAATAATGGACTGATGATATTATTTTGTGGTAACTCCATCAGCCTGTTGTTTCTCATGCTGCTGCTGACAGAGCTTTGAACTGGCTCCAGGATCAGGGAAAGAGGTAAAGCAGTGAAACCTGAGCGCAGAGGATCCTGCTCCATCAGCGCCATCTTCTCCTGTTTCAGCTCAGACTTCCCCTTCACTGCACCAGGCAGAGGCTGGAGAGCCCAGCTCCCCATGCACTATTGTTTTACAGCTCGGATCACAACAGAAGAATCTGATCTGAGCGGGCCGTCTCTCTGACTTTGCTCGGCTGAAATAAATACCTTTTTTTTTTTTTTTTTTTTTTTTTATGACGTCTCTTCTCCTGAACCGTTTGATGAGCTCTGACAGCAGAAACCCTGCAGCGCTCTGAGTGTTTGAACTGTAGTAGCTGCCAGTCGGCCGCTTCTGCCAGCACCGGGGCTCGTTTACTAAATCCCACATGGGCGTCCATCGCAGGGCCGTCGGCTTACGTTTTACTTTCCCCGTGAGGCACGATGAGGCCCCAGAACATGCTTAAATTCACGTTTATAAGATTTATACCATTTTACAGTTTTTCTGCTGTCATTTGCTAAAAATAGAAATGTATGTTTTTACGATGGTTTGCAAATGAAAGTAGTTTGTTAAAATGATGTTATGTACCGAATAGATTAAAAGACCAAATCCTCACAGGAAGTTATTTCCAATTCAGCAGCAATAGCCTGAAAACTAAAAGAACAGTGTTAGTGTTGAGAAATTTGTTTATGGATCCAACTCACTGTCTCCCGCTATTGATTCAGAAACCTCGGCTCTGATGCCACTGCTCCACTTTTCCCAAATTGATCATCTGTATATCTCACTCTCATTTCAAAGTAATATGCTCTGGTATTAGTCAATGGTCTGCCACAGGAGAGCAAATGTAATAAAAGCAGAAACACAAAATTTGACATTGACAAAGAAACTCTCTCGTCACTTTATTGCAATTGTAACTTTGGCTTAGTGTTCAGGGATTTCCAGGTTTTACCAATTTAAAAGCTCTGCATATCAAAACACAACCAACCAGAAACCCTTCACAACCCAGAACAGTTGTGTATTTTTACTGTCTCATCTTTCATGTTACAAGTCAACCAGGAATGTGCATTTCCGACTGACTTTACCTTGTGAAGGTAAAAAATTTAATTTTTTGAAATTCATATGAAGTTCATATGAAATTGTGTTTCACTGTTCTCTAGCTCTGTTTTGGTCTCCACCACCTCCTGAGAACCATATCTGGGCCCTGCTAACGTCTGTGTGTCGTGGTGCTCTGCAAGGAGGGCATACTGGGAATCAAAACATGAAGCTACCAAAACAATGAGCTAAAGTGCTAATAGAGCTGATGGGGGCTGCAGTGTCAGTGATACTTGTCACTTCAATTGACGTTTTTCATGTTAGAAATTGATCCTTATGCAGTGTAAAGAAACTGATTGATTAGTGTGCCTCTAGGACGCAGCAGCAGATGATCACGGGGCGGTTTCAACGCTCCTAATGCTCAGCCTGAATAATAAATGAAGATGGATCAGCCCGTCCAGATGCAGCTCAGGCCCTTTCTTTTAACTCGGTGTGTGCTGACCTTGCACCTGCGCTAAGCACAGGAAGACATTGTCTCTTAGCTTTTCACTGTTGTGTGCTGCTGCTTCCTCATCTGTTCAGTGATGCAGTTGTGATGTGTTTACTGTTCAGTGAAGCTGGCTGATGAAAAAGAAATGATTTTTCGGTGTCGAGGGAAACATTCAAACCAAGGAAAATCTTCAAAAACATTCCTGCAGAAGTTGTTTGAATAGAAGCTGTAGAAAGAAAAAGCAGATGAAGCTGTTGCTGCTTTTTTCCCCCCAAACTGGGTTTGAGTCCTGGAGGACCCAGGGTCTTCCTGTGTGGACTGCATGTTGTCCCCACTGCATGCTGGGATTGGCTCCAGCCCTCAGCGACCCTGAATTGGACTGAGCGGTGTATAGAATAGATGGGAGTAACCTTTACTGTGGTTTCAGTCTCAAACCTGTGAGCTCAGTTCAGGTGCAGTTCAGTGTTTCTCCTGTCAGGATAAACCGATTGTTAGTCCAGAAACCTGTTCCCTCACCAGGCACCGTCACTCACATACTGTTGGAGGACGAGTGCTGCTGCTTTAAGGCTCACAGAGACGCAGAACGCTTTGCTAGCACTTTCACAGAGACTGAAATCTTCATGCAGTGTTTCTGCTCCGGAGGCAAGAAAGGACGGTCTTTATATTTTCCTCTGTGCTGGAACATTCATCCAGCTCCCTCAGGTGAAGAACAGACCTCACACAAACGTCTCACAAGTCTGGAGATGCATGAAAAGTGGGTTTCAGGGTTAGACTGATATTTTGGACCAAATCTGGTCTTTTTTTTTTTTTCTCCTTAGCACTGTGGTGTCAGTGATCTCTGAATAAAACGTGATGACAAAACCCTGAAACGGACTCAGATCTGGTTTAATTGGTCCATTCTTTTGTAATTAGTGGCACACGTTAAAGTTACAGCTGCAGATTTATAGACAGACATATTTTGCTTGATCAAAATGCTGAAATTTTATATATATATATATATATATATATATATATATAAATATATATATATATAAAATGAGAGGTTAACTAAAATGGTGTGAATCCTCAGATTATTGAGACACATTCCGCTGGAGAGAAAAGTATCAGGCGACTTGCAGTTGTACAGAAAAGATAAGACTGGAATTTGATTCATCCATTAAAATCACCATTTTGTCCACAGTGGTCTAACAAGAAGAGATGATAATGCTTTAGAAAAATCCTAAGGACATCTAATTAGTGTCTGATGTACTGTGTAGATTCCAGCTTTCAGCTAAGAAGACCTGATTTATTTGAGGTCATTCAGAGACAGTCTCCATTACAGTTTCAAGTGTCAGTAACTAAAACCGACTCACAGACTGTCAGCTCGCTGTTGTAAAACTGCGTATGTGTCATTCAGTACATTTCTGCTGGTTTTCATTTAATCTATTTGACCCATAAAAACTATTTGAGGCAATAAAGCTGTATGTCCTGTACCTGAATGTAAAGCAGACCCACTCATTGATTTGATCAGCCATAAATAAAATAAAAAAAGGGATACACACCTGTGCAGAAATAGTATGACACCACCTGTGGGGACTGACAAACCTCCATTTCTCATGGTACGAACTGTGATATTTACCAACCCTAGTTATAAGCTCTCATATGAGCTTTTAGTCTAAAAATATCCGTTTGGCTACTGTTGGTCCTAAAGGGCTTTGATTCCAGGTCTTTACTGCAGATTACATGGACAAAAGCTCTGAGTGCTGTCTCAACTCACGTTCTGCTGCAGAAAAGATTTGTCACACAGCTTTGTTGACACACACTGTCAGATTTACATGTTTTCTGGACACAAAATCAGACGTTAAGGCTGGCGGAGCAGAAACGAGGCTTCAGAATAAAAGATGTGGAGAAAGTCAGCAGTAACCTGAGTGGGCTGCAGGTCAGCTGGAGACGCTGTGTGCTGATGTGGCTGGTTAACAGACCCGGTGATTGATTGATTTTTCTGCCTTGTTTTACACTCGGTAGCGGCCGTGCTGTGAAGCGATATGTGAGCTGTGAGGGCGACGAGCTGCTGTGCGTCCATCGGTGGACTGTGCCGCTTCAGACGCTTCACTGATGCTCTGTCTGCAAAATTACATCAAGGCCCACTAAGGCTGGCTGGATCTGACAGTGTTGGTGCATCCGTACTAATGTTTTTAGGTCATTTTCACACAGGCCTAAACAGCAGCAGTTAAATCTCCTTCTTCCTCCCTGTTGAGAAACAGGGAAACTGAGATTGGAACAAAGAAATTGTCAAATAGCTGAGCCACATCTCACTCATGTCACCTTCAGCTGTGAGATGCAGTTGACAGCTCTGACAGCGTCTTTGGAGCTTAGAAAATGTTGTTAGTTTCCCAGAGTCAAGAACGAACCTCCTTGATCAAATCAAAGTGGATCACAGCCGCCGTCCGTGTGGAGACAGCCCACTTTCCAATCCACGTCCGCTTGTACTCACAATTAGTCGTCGTTATGTCCTTAACGTGTTTTCTTCGGTTTCTGAAGCATAACGTCGTGATTTGAACTCCAGCTGTTTGACTGGAGCCAGCATTAGCATTAGCATTAGCACAGCTGTGTGTCCTCTCCCTCTCATTTGTCCTGTTTGCTTCAAAGACACAACCAAGTGTTTATTTTGATGATTTCCTATAATATTAGTTAACAGTACCAATAGTTTGGATTAATAAGAGTGGTTGACCAGTGCAACTGCTCAGTGTTGATTTTATTAGATTGTATTTTCACAGCTGATGATGAGGTTCATGGTTTTGCAGCAGGTTAAACTGTCTATTTGATTTTCTATAAGGCCTGTCCTGAGTGTGAAAGCCACAATTCAGTACCTGGTTTCACAGCCTGGTCTGTTGTGTCTTTTCTGTCTTTGCTGTTAGCTGCTACAATGAGCAGGTTTTTGTGTAGTGGCAGCTGAATTGGAGAGAGTACAATGACTGACAACAAAACATTTCTGTATGATTTCCGCTGATTGTTACGTGTGAGCTGGATGGATTTCAGAAGAAACATGATGGGTGAGCTTTTCTGGCTAAGATAAAACTCATTTGTTTTTATGTGTTTACGAAAATCTCTCACTATATTTCCACTTTCAATATGGATTATATTTTGTGTTACTTCTAAAATCTTCCCCATTGTATTACATCTAAAAATCAGCAAAGCCAGCAACTTTTAAAGGGAGAGCAAAAGTGAAATAAATCCTTTAACTGCTTCATTAGTAGCTTACGTTCATGCCAAACCCTTGCAAATGTCAATACACACAGAATCAGAAGTGATGTTGAAGAGCACAGAACCTTACGTTGGGAGGATTAATATTTAAAAAGAGTCGGACTCCAGGCGTCTATTTTTCCAGAATCTAAAGACCGAAGCAGCCCTGTGTGTAGCCTGCTGCTGCCAGCTTTGAAAGTGGATTTAAAAGTGCAGTTCACAGCTTTATGTGAAACCTCTGGTGTTGTGGGAACAGGTCTGCTGGAGAAGTGCAAGGTGAAAAGTCTGCTGCTGTGATAACTCTCTCCCAGGTTTGAGGTGAATGGATGCAGTGAATTGGCCTCGGCCCATGAAGGATGCCTGGACTGATGCCCAGTACTACGCTGCCGGATAGTATAATTAGCTCCTTACACCGGGGCTGCATTTAGGGTCCGCTCAGGGCTCCCACACTCAGGGCTCTGGGAAAGGAATTTCATTCTGTCTTTGCCTTCAAAAATACATATAATTGTACTAAAGAGGAACTGGAGTCCACTGTACATGGGCAGAGGGGGATCGAGGTTAAAGAGTGTGTGTGTGTGTGTGTGTGTGAGAGAGAGAGTTAGTTCACTACAATGAAACAACGTTCAACATATTTTTAAATGAGTCTATTTTTACCTTAAAACATTTAACACTATTTTTGGTTAGCAGTTAGCATAGTTCCTCTTTAATGATATCTAACAGTGCCACCACCAGAGCAGCAGTGATCACACACTTATTCAGAGAAACCTGGTTATGCGTGTGATCACGGGCCATGTACTTGCTGCAGATTCCCTGATTTCTCCCCTTATCCTGAGCTAATTTTACAACTACGGTGTTTCTAATTGTCTCATCCGTTACGTATTTTAAGGCGTTTAAGGTGAAATATCGGAGGAGAGAGTGGAAATTTCTCGACTGTGCACAATACACAGGCACCTGGCTGTGCTCATTTACATCATTTGTGTTGGTAAATTTAAACACTGTGGTGATGCAAGATTTTGCGTAACTGACAGTAATTTGCGACAGGTTTAGTAAATATCCCCTTTAGATTTGTTGCAGGCCTCTTGCTGCTAGTTTGAGTTTCAGTTGAACATTGCTGTGACATTGCCTGCCATCCAGCTGCTCTGTGAATTTCTCTGTCTGCAGTCATGCTCATGCATATGTGTAAAAAGCCAGTTAGAAACCCAGTTGGTTACTTGTTTAAACTTCAGCAGGAGAAATTTACCTGGGAAAATCAGGTTTCCATCATCCCCTATCCCAATTATGTTATGTTGTGATGTTTGTCTACCACTGGTCTAAGTATAACCAAGCAGAAGCCCAAAAATACATGTACGGAAGGTATCCTGTTTACGTTAAGATAAATCAGTTATTAAACTAAAAGCCACTGTCAGACCGAACATTTTGTTAAAGTGGCCAAGAATAGAAACCTGGCATATAAGATGTTTCTTAACATAAATAATGATCCTGCATGAGTAACCTTCAACTGTAGCTCAGGCTGAAGTGACTAATCATCAGTAATACCAATAATCAGTGCATCATTTCTGTCATTTCTTAAGGAAAAATGACAAATACTTGTGTTTCCAGAGCCTCTAATGAGAGTGCTGACTTTTCTCTGTTGAATGTTTCTGTAAATCTTTGGGTTTTAGACAAAACATTTGAAGATGTCACCTTAAGCTCTTTCATAAGCTAAACAATTGATGGTGTAATTGTCCAACAGTTAGAGATGAATCACCATGAAAATAATTATTAGCCGCGGCTCCTCTTTTGTCGGGATCCATCGCTATGAATTAGAGCAGTTGTAATGTTGAGTTTGCTCTTAACACGGCTGTTAGGCCTAAAACATCTAATACAGAAACTGCTCTTCTGCAGATTGTTAGCATAAAGAACAACAGGAACAGTAATCAGTGTGAGCATGCTGCAGAAAGCCGTGTAATACAGTCATTTCCCCAAATATAAAATGGACGCTGGGTGGGAGGAAGCTGTGAGGTTTGAAATGGAAATGTACTGTAAATCTGTGTCCAGGTTTGCTCTGTGAGCTCTGAGCAGCCGTGCACTGACACATGATGTCTCAATTACCTGGCTGAGACACACCGTCTGCCTCTCCGCATGTCCACACACACACACACACACACACACATCCCACCTGCCGATTGTACACACACCGGAGGCAACCAGCTTCACCTATCGCTGTTCTGATTGGCTGTGGGCAGCCGAGGAGCTGAAATAGCATCCCAGAGATGATGCAGGTGTACACACATATTACAGTCTGCTGGTTGTTGTTGTTGTTAAATGAGCTGATGGGGGGGGGGTGTCCAGTCTGTCACTATGGGACACATATTGGAATCGGTCGTATTTGCTGTGTTAGCCAGCTCAGCTTTGATGGGGATCGTAGCCACTTGCAACCTAAAACAGGTGTAACCTAATGCAGTGCATGAACAAATCTTTATCCTGAAATCAGCAACAGCTCAACATAATTATGGAAGAATTTATATATAAGTGTCACATTTTGTCTCTTTTTAGTACCAAGTTAAGTTTTTTTTTTTTTTAAACAGAAGTCTAATCATTTCTGCTCAGTGAAGCATCTTTTAATTGTAATTTGTTAAAGCAGTTGTAGTAGATTAGCTCCATTCTTCATTGTGTGTGTGCACAACACATGACGTGCAGTAATATGACTGGATAAAGATTTAGCCCATTTTCTACAGATCAGCCGTCACTGCTGATTGTTTTTAAACCATGTTGCTTTTCTTGCTGTTCCCAGCAGCCACTGGTTTTCATTCATTTCCATACAATGTGAAAATCTTGTTTGTTTTTCTTTAGACGTGATGTTACACATACAGCCAAGTGTCACAAGTCTAATTACTGGTTTCCATACAATATAGGATTGATTTAAACCAGTGGACTCCTGGAACAGTCGGAGGATTTTAATCAAAACTAAACAAACGTCACTTCTGCGAGATGATCCTGTTAAAAGACGAGCAGGCTCCTCCACCTGTTCATTATCACTGAACAATTACTCGGCTTCATTTTCTGCAGCAGTTCACATGGACACACGCTTGTAAACAGAGACGCACCCACATGCCTGAAACGTAAACTTAATCTGGGTATGTAAAACTTTGCAGGGCAGAGTCAGACGTGCTTTACACAGAGTGCAAGGACAAAAAAGAAGATACGGGTACGGGAAGCAATAAGAATGCGAGGAAAGCTTCTTTCCTTGGGCTAGAATAATAAAGCAGGTCTGAGACAGGCAGCAGTTCTCCCAGCTCCCTGTTCTTTCTCATAATTTCCACGCAGAGATCGTCCTTTGGATCTCTGAATTCTTTGTCGATACAAAGCAGATTTGATCTGTGAGATGCAGCCACCGACTGTTACGTTGCTGCTTTATGACAGTAACCTGGCATCTGCTGTTTCAATCAATTTTCTGCTGCTTCTTCAGAAAAACTTTTTACATTGATTTGAAAAAGTTCTCAAACTTACTGTACACTTTGAAATGGACTTGTTTTAAAGCTTTAAACCTTACATTTCACAATGTGGAGGTCCAACATGCAGCAGCAGGCCACTGGTTCAAATCCCCCCCACCACAAACTCTGCATTTTAGTTCCCAAACTACTGTGGAATGAACAACTTCAAGTAAAACAGTTAAAGCCTAAATTGCCATGTCTCAGCCCCTGTTGTTAGTCAGTCTTTTCTGCTTATTTTTAGCCCTAACCAGTCAGTAGCCGGTGACATGTCCATCCCTTCGACATAATGGCTATGTGTATTTTTGTAATGTGAGAGGATGCACATATTTAAACATATGTATATTTCATTTTATAACCAAGTTTTATGCACTAAAAAACATATAAAGAGAAAAACAACTTGTGCAGTGTGGAATACAGTATATATAATTATGTTTCTATAGTGTGTAATCACCTATAAATAAGAGTTGTGTTTTCTTTTGTTTAGAATAAAGCTTTTATATGTACACAGAGGCCGGGTCCCCTTTCACTGAGGCGGCCATGTTTTTACATTAGCCCAGATGGGACACAAACAAGAGAAAGCTGATGTTTTCCACAGTGCTGGAAAAGTAACAGTAATATTCAGTCTCACATGGTAGCTGCTCTCTGAATAATGTTCTCTGTGACTCTGGCTGCAGGTTTGGGCTCAGGTCAGGCCGCAGGGTGAAATATTGGTGCCACCTGCAGAGCTCTGGGTGGCTCAGCTGTTGATGATCGCTGGAATCAAAGTGCTGTGTGTTATTGGAGGTTTTGCTCTGTTCAAATTTGGTCACGTTTTAAGTTTGTGTTCTGGGCTGATGCCACCAGGAAAACTATTGACCTAATTTTCAATCTCACAGCAGAGATTTTAAATACGGAAAATATTCCACCCAATGTGAGGCACGCCTGGTACACAAAGCACAACTATAGCTCCAAATGTTAGACTTCACACAAACACATTGCTGCTGCCTTTAGTGCCCAACAGGGATGAGAGCGCTGCTTACTTGGATGTTTCCAGGCCCACAGCACAGCGCTGATCCATTAATGTATTAATGAAGGCCTAATCCTGCACTCAAAAAATAAAAAGAGCCAAGCTGCTGCTTCATAGCGAAGCAGCTCTGTTTCCTGAGCCCTGTGTGTGGGCGTCACCCAGCTGGGTGCTGTAAACACACTATAGGGCCCCCCTCACCAAGCTCCTCCACTGCAGC
Organism: Mastacembelus armatus; assembly: GCF_900324485.2. Taxonomy (NCBI): domain Eukaryota; kingdom Metazoa; phylum Chordata; class Actinopteri; order Synbranchiformes; family Mastacembelidae; genus Mastacembelus; species Mastacembelus armatus. The sequence continues at coordinate 23,973,571 of NC_046641.1, read as the reverse complement.
TTCCTCCAGAAGACCCCAAGTGCAGGTAACCATGCAGGTTTCTGACCCCGTTAACCAGCCTGTGGAGAGGCCTGGCACAGCATGATCGGCTAAATAAAGCTTTAATAAAGCTTCTGTTGCAGAGGTTTGTGCAGATCAGGGAGGCTGTGTGCTTCTCCTCACTTCCTCCTCCTCGTGTGGCCGTTCAGAGCAGATAGAAACACGTTTTGCCAGTAGACGACGAAAATGTAACCACTATTTTGATTATTGAAGTTGTCCATTAAAGCAGTAATGCCTAACGTCCTCTCTTTACGGCTTCTCTACAGTGAGAAATTGCTGTGTCTATGTAAGAATAGAGATTAGTTTAGGGCATGAGGCTGTTAGTTTGACTAAACGAGCAGTTTCAGTCTCAGCATGCCCTCTGGCTTTTAGCTGTTTTGGAGACTAAATGGTTGATGGGAGAAAATAATTGATAGTGCCATAACCATCCATTCGTGCACAAATGATTCCTGTGTTGAAAACCTGTGGACTTAGAGGCAAACAATTTATTGTATAACAGTGTCACTGTTGTCAAAGCGTGCCCAGTGCTAGTGTGGTACCAGTCACATGCCAAATGGTGGGATTTCCGAGAAGTGTTTCTAATCATCAGGCCGGTTTTATCTATCACAAATCATAAGTTTGCATCGCTGACTGTAAATAAAGGGAGTGAAGGTGATGCACAGTTGGATGGTGAAAGGTGCAGGGATGCCTGCTGTTATGGGCTGTTGGTCTCCAATTATCACATTTCCAGGAATCCAGATCAGATCTTAAAACAAACATTTGCAGATCGCAGCCTGAGACGCAGGATAGCAGCGCCTTAATGAAGAGTGTGACATCAGCGCTGACAGCAGGCGCAGAAACACGGCGAGAAAAGCAGGTGCTAATGAACATCCTGACTTAGTTTTTGCATTTCACACTTTGTCACTTAACTTTTTAAGGCCTTCTCTCTCTCTCAGCTAAATCACGTTCCTATCACGCCTTCCAACTTTGAGCTGCTGTAAAAACACTTTCCTCTTTCTCGCTGTTATTTAATTCAACACTTCTGCTTTTATTGTTATCAGGTTGACATGGCTCTGACCTTTAACTCTTCTTCCGAGCGCTGCTCAACATGCTAATGCAGGCATTTAAGCTTCTGTACCAGGCGCTTAAATAAGTAGAGTATATAACACAAGATTAAATTAGCAATTTTTCCACACTGCCGTGTTGGAAAATCTTAAGTCTGGCTCGGATTTGCCATCCAGTCTAGAGCCCCTGCTCAGGATCTGGCTGTTCAATCAGGGCATTCTGGGAGATTACGGTGTTTTTAAAGGTAAACACAACCTCATCCTCATAAGCCTTCCTGCCTGAGATGTGTATGTCTGTGTGTGTGTTCATGTTGCTGAGTTGTTTCCTCTGCAGCCGCCCCCTGCCAGCTGTGGCTTACTTACATAACATTTGTTGTTGGGTTTATTGGCTCCGGCTCTACAAGGAGATCATGGGGAATTTGTGCAGCCGGTGAAATACGTTCTCTGCTGCGAGGGGTCTGCTGTTCGGGGTTATGGTACCTGCGCCGGCAGACATTATGGTGTTCTCACTGTTCTGTCGTGCTGGTTTGTCTTAGTAGACCAGACAGAGTGTTTCTGTCATTGAGGTTAGCAGGTCAGGACTCACATTGCTTTTGGAATTAAGTGACAACAAGTAGTTTTTATGTTCCTGAGCTGCCTTCAAATCTTTCAACTAAACTCTACATACACAGGCAGAGTAGTCCTGCAAACAGAGATCAAGTGTCCAGGGTAAGATGTGACCACGAGGAGCACTCGATTCCAGTTTTAGTCACAGTTTCAAACTCTTGTTTGAATAACTGGTTGGTCCTTTAGACCATCAGGACGTTCAACAATCCTAAAATCTTTGAAAGTCTCCAACAAAAACGTCGCATCAGCCACAGACCAGTTTGGTTTTGGTGCCGCCATGTTTCTGTCCCTCCCACGATTATCGCAAATTCACAGGCTGCCATCTTGCTTTTGTGATACATTTCACACCAGGGGGACTTGGAGGTGCAGTATCAGGCCGATCAGAGCAATCAATCATCTGAAATTTCATTAACTTAAAAACAATTGGAAAAATGTGTGTCTGTATTGGGAAAGACCATGAGAAGACCATTGTGCATCTGTCAGACTGTGAGAAACTTATCGTAGGCTTGCAGTTTCATTTTATGTGATCCTGACAATTATTTTTTATTATTAATAATGAGTTTTTGGATTTTGAGCAGCTGCAGAGTAGTTTGGATCCATCGTTTCAAACCATAACTCCCCTGCGCTTGGATTTCTAAGAGAGCCTGTATTTGCGTTTGTTGTCGGATCAAATGTTAGTCACTAAAGCTCTGTATGACGAGAACAAGGCTTTTTTTAACTTTCTATCCTACCTGGTGCAAGCTCACAGAATAGCACAAGGCATTATTTGAAGTCTTAGTGTGAGCATAAAAGCCTGCTCATAAAAGTTCCCCACAGTTAAAACGACCTAAATAAACACAACCCTAAAATAATCCCCTCCCCGGGTTCATCTAACCCTCAGAACAGAGGATGGCGACAGGCTGGAGGAGGCATTAGGGAGAGGATACCTGAGGATGGGGTGGTTGGAGTGGCAGAGCCATTTGGTGGATGTTTTAGTCCAGAGTGCATTAGAGCAACATGAGTGGCTGCATTTTTAGCAAGGCTGCAGTCTGACCTGTGACTCTGGTAGAGTTACAGTCTCACTCTACAGCCCCACTGGGAAGGAATCAATAAGCCTTGAACTGGAATATTTGAAAAGACTGTGCAGAACCTGTAACCCGCAGTGTCCCACTTTGTGGTGTCGGTTTTATTTACAGTTAATCACATATTTGGGCAGATTATAGACATTTACCTGTGGGCACAGGTGCGTAAACACCTCCCTCGTTGTGTTTTTTGCTGAGCCGTCCCGTGGCCGTAGCCCAGCCACTAGCTCTTATTTTTAGCATCATTTAAAAAGTCACTTTAGTCCCACAGCTTTGTGTTGTAGCAGACTCAGTTAAACCCCTTTAGTCTAATCAGGGACTCATTTGAGTGTACCCTATTTAGCTCTGTTACAGAAGGAAAAAATAATAAAAACAAACAATAAATAAATACTGATTCTGTAATGGCAGTGTTTAATTTATTGTCTAATTATTGGCATTTGAAAACCATCCTTGGCTCTGACCCCGTCTCACCCGTTCTTATTGTCTTCATCTTTCCAAAGCACAGTTGGTGCTCAGTCGTCTTATTGTTATGAAAAACCAGAGCTCATAAGCGGCCGAGGTTGTTTGTACTCTGTGCGCTACAAGCACTACATTTGCATCGTGTCACTAAACTGTAGTGAAGCTAATTTTTCATTCGGTGTGTCATGGGCTGCGAACATTTGTCTTCGGCTGGAGTGAAATGAGTTAATTACTGTTTGCTGAAGGAAAATGTAAAAACTTGTGCAGGGCTTTTGTTCTCACTGAAGATCTGAGGTTGGACTGTGTCGTTTTCATTAATCGTCTCATAATGTGGCCGTTGTGAGGCCCTTTGAGACTGTAACTGTGATTAAGGCCTATGCAAATAAACTTGACACAGAGGGAGCAGATGCACCCGCTGTGTGTACCCTTCACTGTATAGCTATTTATGCAAAGCTTGTAGAAAGTGCAGAAAGTATATTTCTATTTAGAGATGGAGGAAATCCTATATCCTTTTGCTTGTGTGTGTTCTCAGGCTCTGGGCTGCTTTTATTTTTTTAAATCAGCATTGTCTTTTTGTCACATGCTGAGCTCACCATCTGCCACTGCTGCAGCACCATCAGCGTCCTTAAAAAGTCATCGCTGTATTCTTAATTATCTTCATTTAATCACCTCCCCTCTACAGGGAGATGGAAAGGTTATTAGAAAATCAGCCTGCATGGGGACTTTATTAAAACTGCAGCAGAAAACTGTATGCTTGTAGAGCCCACCCCGGGTAGGGACTGTAGGTGTTTCATTATTGTGTTAGGGTTTAAATCCTCCTTATGTTTTCCTCCTCTCCCTGTGTTGTTTATTGTACTAAGCACCTGAGTTAATGTCTGCACATTTAGGTTGGTGGTAAAGTCTGTGCATTTGCTTCCATATGCTGGTAACTGTGGTGTTACATTAGGGGTTTCCTGCATGGAGGGGGGGGGGGGTTCCAGGCACAATGACACGACCCCGTACAACAAAAAAACTTCTCTGCGACATATGAGGACATCATCCAGGAAGACGCTGCGTCCTCCCAGCCGTGGTCTGTTTGATTGATTTCACATTTGGCGTCTTGTGTCGGAGCTGCACAATAGAAACATGAAGTAGCTTCCTGCTGTTGGTGTCTATTGTTTATGTCCAGGGGCTGAAATGTGAATCAGGTCGCTCGCGTCATCGGACTAGACGCAACACAAATGTATTGTGTTGTGCCTACGTGTCGCTCCCCCCGCAGCCCCTCACCCCTAAACCAACACAGCCTCTCGCATCAAAACACTACGGGGGGTTTGTGTTCCAGTGCGCTCAGTGTGACCGGTCACTAAAAGCACGGGGTGGTGAGCTGCCATCACTGTGGTGGCAGCCAGACTGGAGGAGGAGGAGATGTTTGGGTTGGTCATTGCCAGAACTCAACAACAGATGATGATGATGATGATGATGGCCTGTGTGAATGTGCTGATTGTCTTAAAACACCAGTGTGAAATGATGTGGGGAGAAATAACCTTTAACACAGCTCTTCTCTCTGACATCCAGCGTGACTGTCAGTGTGGTTTAAACAGGCGTTAAAGTAATCCAGGACCTGTCACCCCCTGTCTGCTGCCACATCACCTTCGTCTCTTCATCCTCTTCCCCCTCGGTAATCTGTCAGTGACAGTCAATTAAGTCACATTTTCTCATTAGAGACACGTGAACCACATTAAAAGCCGAGATGCAGCAGAAATGTGGCGTGAACGGTGATGTGTCATCAGAACGAGTCCTGTGGCAGGAACACAGCTCTGTCTGTCCTCAGTGTTTCACGGTGTGAGAATAAAGCTTGTTAGCATTCATGTGTCGCCTTGCTGATCTCTCACACAGCAACATGCTCCATTATTGAGCAGCTGTAAATGCTTTGAAGTAACGCTGTTTGGGGAGTTTTTGTTCCAGAGTCGGAGCAGGAACGAGGCTTTGAAAGGCAGAAATCTCAGCAGCTGGCCCGGTAATTGTTGTTGTATTGATCAACATCCTTTTTTCCTGATATTTCTCTTCAAGCAGTTGCACTTTGTTTATTTTAATGGATGGTTAAAAGGATTGTGCGAACAGATAAGACTCGCGGTCGATAGAGCCGAGCTGTGGCAGTCGACACCTGCAGCCCGCTCGGCTCCGTCACTGAAAAACAAGGTCAAGGTGACGGGGAATCTAATTGACGCTCAGCTCGACCTCCCGATTCCCCCGAGATGTTATACAGCAGCACCGCTCCGCCACACGGTCACACCTCAGCCTCCGACATGCATCTGATTAGCATCTGACCGCGTGGGCAAAGCTGCAGCTTCATCTAATGCATTTAATAATGAGAATATATCCTGAGTAATTTAATTAATGTGTTAGTGTGAGTCTGCACACAGATTCTATTCAGACAGTTTCACAGCAGCAGGTCTGTCACTGTTAAAGGCCACTTTATTTCAGTCATAATGAGAAGCAGTTTAGAAATGTCCCACATTCAACATGAGGCATTTGTTTGTTTTAAACACACTCGTCACAGCAGAACATATGGCTGAGAAATGTGAGATTTACATGGTGAGTTGGTTACAGATCCCCAGGGAAACAAGGAAACATATACCAGAAATTAGCTCATCATAAATAATCATCAACAGGCTTTATTAGACGTCTGTACGGGAAAATTACAGGAGTAGAGTTTAGTATTTACACAGTAATGTAAAGAAAAGCAGCAGATCCTCACATTTAATAAAAATGAGCCAGAAAAAACTTTGTTTTTCTTGGTAAACAGCTCAGATGATTAAAAAATGTCAACTTAATGTTTAATTAACCAAGATATTTTATCGACAATTAAGCCCTTTACCTCGTACGACACATCGTGGATGAACTGGAACATAGACTGTGACCTGATCTCTTCACCTAACGGCAGCGTTTAATCTCACTAATGCTCTGGTGTCTGACTGTTAGGAGCAAAGGGAGTTCAGGTGTCTGTATACTTTTGGCCATGTGTGCAGGTCTGCTGTTGCAGGAAGAGTTGAAACCGAGAGTTTCTTCTCTTGGATGGATCCTGTCTGAGCCAAAATGTGAAACTCCTCTTCAGTCTGTCACTTTCTTTACTGTAGTTTGGCAGATGAGAATCAAGACTTCAGCCTTCATGTTAGAATAAGCTTTAAATCCTGGATCACTCACATAATAAATAAACACAGAGGTGAATGAACTCATGTAGATAAATTCACTGAAGGTGATGTTTTTCCTTTTTACAGCGAGACTGACCGCAGAGACGTCTGAGCGCATGAAGAGGACCCTGGTCCTCACCTAGACCCCTCCCACGACCCCCCCTCCCCACTGCCTGGACATGGTGAGCCTCCTGTGCCAGTCGGCTGCTGGTAATGCACTCATAAGTAAAGTCATGAGTTGTGAATAAGAGCAAACGTTGAATATGACCCTAAGAAAAGGTAAAACCTGAAAGTAAACTGAATATGTCGTCTTCTCAGCGATGCTGTGTTCCTGCATGTTGAACGTTTTCCTTCCCTCTTTGTTCTGATCAGGCTGCACAAACTGTAGACATGGTTTGTTTTTCTTTGGTCGCAGAAATGTCACTTTTGTACGAGCGCCCGTGACTGAGGCAGCAGGATAATACACAGCGTGAAGCACCTCAGCACAGAAAAGTGTAAACACAGGAAGAAGATCCGTGTTCTGTACTGGTGAAACAGCACAGATGGCGTTTACTCATAACTGGGGATGATCTGGGTACGGACCAAACCAAACTGCCAACAGAACGTCGTTTGTAGCAGCTGACAGATGTTGTCACGAGACAGCTCGTTGCTAGTCCAGGTCAGACCGTGATCTAGATCCTGCAAGACCTAAATGTTTCAACTGTTGACACGTGCTCTGCCACATCCCAGCATGCAAAGCACACCTTGCTACAGGAGCCACTTAGCTGGTCAGATGATGTCAGCATTAAAATGGTTGTTGTAACTGTCACAACTATACCTGTAACTCAGAAGTGTAAAATATTGAGAATTAAATGCAGTTGCAGCTGCCCCCGTGCTGCACACAGAGAATCTATGAACAGATGGTTCTTCATTCAATTACAATAGTAGAAAATTAAAAAGGGAAACTAGATTTATTAGATACTTACAAAGAGATACAGCAGTACCTTTATACATACATGTGTTTACATATACTTATGTGTAACATGCAGTATCTGTGTACTCTGAGAGTTGTAGTGCAAAAAAACTAGTGTAGTCGGGGAATGAGGTCAGTACAAAGCTCAGAGATGCAGTGTGCAGACAGGAACATGTGTGTCACGTAGTGCTGAGGTTTGAGAGCAGAACATGCTCTGGACTCTCACGGCCTGAAGAGAGAAGCTGCTCTGCAGGATGCAGCAGTGTTCTGGGTCACACACAGGGCGTGACCCTGGGGATCCAGGTCCCGGCCTCTGCACCATGCCAGTTGCAGGATGTTCACGTTATATTCTCATTATGACAAATAAGTACTAAGTACTTCTTCAGCAGTAAGGACTTCTCCTGGGTGAAAATCTGGTTGCTCTGGGGAAAACAGGGTAAAGTGTATGAAGACTTTTAAACAAAGACACTGTGTAGTTGTCAGTTCCTCAGTCATCCTGGTCTCACCTACTCCACATCCCATGTTTACACCATCTGACATTTATTTCTAGCTTTCTGAGCACATGTGGGGGAAATGAGTAATATTTATTAAAGGATCCTTTGAAGGATCCTCTGAAGTGTTTACTGCAGTATCATCAAAACACAGCAGCCATAAGAACATGAGAGATTCTTTACCTCAGTGTGAACTGAGAACTTGAATAGATTCAGTGCTTTTTACCTCGTCTTATCTGTCGGCTTCACGGATCCGCGGTGATTCAGACGCTAAACCAGGCTGGTTCCACACCATAAAAACCTGTGTCGGTCTACAGAGAAATGAAAACATTACAGCAGTTATTTCTGGTATGAGTGTCAGGTTTAAGTGAAAGACATCCACTGACAAATGCTGCAATGCAATTAATTAAAGCCGTGAATGTCATTATGTTGTAACTGTGGTGCGAGGCTGAACTCCCAGCTGTCTTGTAGGTAGCAAATAAAAGGACCCAGCCTGGGTTGGAGCTGGGCTGGGATCCAGGATCACTGTAGAAGCTGTGAAAGTCTCAATCTTTCATTTAGATCTTGTTAATGTTTGTGTGTATGTTTGTGTGTTATGGGTGTTGACGCTGCCCACACTTGCCGCTACACAGCCTCTAATGCCCCTGGCAGTTCAGCGAGAGATTAGCTGGTTCGTGATGAATGACCCTCACAACTCCAGCACAAGCCCCTGAGACTCGTGGCCATGAATTATTAAAGCACCATCATAAATAACTCACCATAATGAGGGGTCCTCACACGCTGCAGGCAGGGAGGGAGGGAGGGAGGGAAAAGGGAAAAGAGGGGATTGGAGTTGCAGAGGAAGGGATGATTGAAAGAGATAGCAGCTTGACCTTGGACTGAAAGCGTGGCGTAAAGCTCGCTGGCGGACCGATGCACCCAGGCTTGTAAAAGCGAGCGAGCACTGAGCTAATTTTTTCACATCAGCCCCTTTCTTGTGTCCCCTCAGAGAGACGGGCTCTATCCCTAAGTGCATGTCATAATGTAATATGTATAAAATAATGGCAGCTGTATCTGGGCCACGCACAGATTGGCAGCAGCACAGGTCCCTTTAGGTGTTGCTGTCATTCTGCAGAATCTGACGAGCTCTTAGAAAACCAGCAACCGGTGTTTGCAGCAGAAAAACACCAGGCATCGAATGAAAAGCAGTTTGTTCAAGTTAAAAAAATAAAAAATCTGTTTGGCTTTGGATGGAGTCCACTTCCTGCAGCAAGTGAGCAGATCTTTCTCTGAACAAGAAATGATGGTGCTGATTATTCTGCCTTTAGCCATAAATCCAGTTTTCTGATCAGTCAGCATTGATGAAAATTGTGTGAGCAAACTTAAAGCTGTTAAATATGTGTGAAATTTCTTTGTGTGATTGAACCTCAAGCACATGGAGAAAATTGGCACTTAAAATATGTGGATGACTGAACATTGTACCAATATGTTTCCTTGTGCTAGATCTGCAGTCACTAGACAACTTGTCAGTTATTCGCTTAGCAGAAATATTATTTGGCATCTAACTGTTTTGATGATTGGTGTTTTTATAAAAGTAAGATGGCCCTTTAGTAGTCCCACAGCGAGGAAAAATACAGGTGTATATAGAGTAACATAATGCCACAAACAAGTATGAACCAGCCAACGTCTGTACAGTCCAAGTAAAGCAGACAAATGTACCTCTGATTATTTCGCAGTTAGTCCAAAAATGACTGGTTTGGACCCAAGTGCACGTTACTATATCTCTTTTTTCACTCACGTCAGTACTTGCTCAGTGACTTTTTAAGAATCAATAACATTCCCACTGCTGACATTTATGCTGATAAACGATAATGATGAAGCAGACGGATCATCTCAAAGGTCACGAGTTGGAAAGGCCACAGGTTTGATTTCTGCAGAAGCCCATTGAAGTGCATTAGCAGATATGTTTCCCCTCTGAACGGCCTTGGTCTTCACTTTGACCCTCCACCTGCTCACTCACTCCACCTGATATGAGACTTAAATTAAAATGCACTCCCTTTCCCCTTGTCTGAACCCAGAGGTCGTTCCGGTCCTTCGCAAACGACGACCGCCATGTCATGGCCAAGCACGCCAGCATCTATCCGGCACCAGAGGAGCTGGAGGCCGTCCAGACGCTCGTGTCCACCGTGGAGGGAGCCCTGAAGAAAGTCTCCGATTGGATGGACGGCCTCAACAAATCCTCAGGGAACACTTCCGCCGGTGACGAAGCTGAGGACAACGTGGCGGAGAAAGATGCTGCTGAGACCAAGTACGTTGCATGGGCTCCTTTCAGCTTTAGTATTTGTACAGTGATGCTTCAACTCCACGGTTCTGTCCTGTTCAGAGCATAAGACAGTGAGTTTTTTTTTTTTTTCCTCTTTCAGTTTATTCTTGTTCCTTCTGCCGTTTCCTCAGCACAGTGCCAGATCGTTTCCCCCATAAACCTGCCGTAAATCTGCATCGGGAGGATACGTGTGATGATTAGATAAACAAGCTCGACAAATTTTAAGCGTTTGGCTCATGGCCTAAACATCCACGTGGTGGTTTTGTATTAACAGAGAGTGTGTTGTGCCATTATGGAGGTACAGGGCTGAGCTGGTGCTCAGTCTTCCAGACTAAAAAAGAAAAACATACTGTGTTGTTCTTATTACAGAAGTGAAGTTATTTAATATGCATAAAGTCTTTAGCCTTTGTCAATAGCTTAGGAAGAATGTATGGTTTCCCCTAAGGACAAAACCACAAGGGTGAAAGCACAGTGTGTTAATGTCATCAGTTCCTTCCCAAGTAAACCTTTAAGATTTAATATTTATTAGCTGAGAAAAATAACCTTCTAGTATTAGTCTCACAAACCTGAACAAACTGTGGGCAAACAAACTAGTCTGCACTCTGCCACCAAAGAAATTCATGGTAAAAGGTTGTTTTGTTCCACATAACACATATTAACACATGAAACACATATTCTCTCAAGCTCAAATCGTGATGTCAGTGTCCATGTTACTGTGTGTCTCAGCTGGGAGCATCATGATGTACACTTGGTAATCTGCCTCTGTCCTTGAGTGACTGCAGGATGTCTGGGTGAGGCCCAGAAATGGACTGCACCCACCGACTGCATGTGTGAACACGTCGCTAGATGACGCAGTATTTGTGTACTTGTGCTGCCTGAATGCATCTCCGTTTGCTGTATATCAAGGCCTCAGTTTACCTCTTCTGACATTCAGCCATGGAGACTGATTGATGTATTGTATGTCTGCCAATAAGCAGAATGTCTGATGTTTGAATTCATTTCGAAAGTGTTCATTACAAATCCAGTCTGTACCAGAGATCAGACAGGTTTATTTGACTGTAAACTGGCTGTTATCCATCTGCCCTCAGGCCTGACAGCACGTCGGTGCTGTGTGGGGTGACGCGTGTCGGCCTGGTGGCCAAAGGCCTGCTGATCAAAGGGGACATGGACCTGGAATTGGTGCTGATGTGCAGAGAGAAGCCCACCAAGCTGCTGCTCTACACCATCAGCGCAAACCTCCCCCTTCAGATCCAGGTACGCTCAGCCACACCTCCAGCACGGCGACGCTCAGCACTGCACAACCAGAGTGTGAGCCATGAAAGCGCAGCTGAAGAGGCAGCTGTAGGCTGGGACGCTTTGAAAAGGCGTGTTTGTCTTTGCTTCAGTGGAACCTCTGGTCCACAGAGAACAACCACGAGTTCTTTATGTGAGATAAAAGTACCAGAGTTTGTCTGGTGACATTGGAGATGATGCCCTGAAGAGAAGCGGGACATGATCATCATACTAATACTAATAATATTATATGGTGTTCGTCCATATGTATTCTGTATAAAAAAGACTAGCATTTTAAAGTACATTGTGACATTAATATTCAGTCCTAAATACTGCAGAACCCACTGTTTATCTGCATCTGTAGACTTTCACATGCAGATAGAAACACCAGAAGGTAAAAATATTAGGTAAAATTTATTTATTTGAAGGTAAAATTTATTATAAAATAATAAATTTTTTTTTTTTTTTAAAAACTTGGAACAAAGCATCCAGTCAGCTCTGAGCTGTATTTTCACGGTACCAGATGGTAGAGGAAAGACATACAGAATAAAAGCAAAAATGCACCAACACAGGTTTACACACATTCAACCAAAAGCTGTTCACAAAACAAGCAGGAGGCAGAACGGTGGGAAATGATATGGTCATACAATACGTGTAAACACATGAGCTCAAACCCTCTGAATCCAGTGACATGATGTGGCCATGTGTGAGATTCAGGGTCCAAATTTGTCATGTCAGTTTTTTTCCCCAAACAGCTTCACTATTACTCCAAAACACCTGCAGAGGTTAGAGAGAAATACAAGATCAGCATTAGATTAAAACCTTAGAAACTAAACGGTGAAAACACCAGTGCTACCACAAAACCACTGCAAATACAGTATATGATGAACATTCCTACCCATCCTAAAGACACGTGTCCTTGAAGCACAGTAGAAAACAGTTATCCAGTAATTTGGGGTGTGTTAAAACATTTATTGTATTATTGAATTATTTGTTTATTTAGATTTAAAGCAGATGATGACAGTATTTTAGCCAGGATGAGTTGAGTGGAAGGAAGTGGCCTCTGCTGCAGAAACTATACTTGATTTGTCTCTGCCAGTTTCCTATAGATGCCTAAGCCCACACTGTAGTATAATCTTCACACCCAAGTTACTGTGTGGGCTTTTAACATCCCAAAATCCTGAGCTCGGGAGTTGTAAAAATAATTTTATCAACAGCATCTGCTAGCTAACAAAGCAGCGCAGACGTACACAGAGCCTAAATGTGCTTCCTGAGCCCCCATCTCGGTTAATTACCTGCCATAGCTGCTGCGTGTGCTTCATCATCAAGGGAGGAAACCATTTGAAGCTCTCATTTCCTGGGCCAAACAGGGAGAGATTGACAGGCACAGGCTGATGGATGGGGGGTCATTTCTGGCAGAGACGAGAGACAGGGAATGCACTTGGAGACATGTCGCTGAAGGTAACGCAGACGAGATAGTTCCGAGCGGTGGGAATTGTCTGGAAGTAACAACAGGGCTGGGAACTCTGGGTGAAGTGTGGAGGAAAGCTGCATGTAAACACAGCTGTTTGTGCCTTTTGCTGCTTTGATACTGTCGACAAAATGCAGTTTTTATTGTTATTTTAGGTCAATACTGAGTCACTTTATACTCGTCACGCTGCACTTAGGGAGACCTTTGTTTTATTCAGTGATCATGTCCAAGCACGCCTCCTTTCCCTTTATTGTGATGCCTGTTAGTTGTGTTGTGCAGGAATGGTGGACTCACTAACAGTGAGAAATACTGGACAAACTGTAAGAGCACTGAAAGGCTTGTGCAGGGAAAATAATAAAAAAAGGTTGCAACAGTAAGGTCCATCAGTGAATCAGTGACCTGAAGTTCCTGAAAATGTAAATCAGCTTCATTATTTATTCATTTGATTTGCTCATACGGGGAAATGTTTACGATACATTTATTTTGGCGATCTTTAATCAGCTAAACAAGACAATGCATTTACTTTCTCTCCATGTTTTACCGTGTGCTGCTGCAGTTTTTACATGAATCTGACAGCTCAGACCTGTTGGAGATGATACAGAGCATGTGAACATTGACTCTGGTGCTTATTAATGGATGAAACATGTGACACCATGTTGCATGTCTGAAAACGGTTTAATACAGGTCTGCTTTAGATAAAGGCCTGGCACGAAGTGTGTTATTTTAAATCCATTTGATTTACCTGGTGGTATTTTAATTGTAGGCCAGTGATTCTGCACATGACCTTGTTCAGACGGCGTGTTCAACACATTTTCCAGTGTAGAACAGCAGCGCCTTGTTCTCTACAAATAGCAGGAGCACACTGCCTAGGCTGTGATATTCGATTTTTAATTAATCGTGCAGCCCTGCCTTGCAGACAATGACAGAGGACAAATACGAGGTGCGGTCGTGCGTGCCTGAGGCAGCCATCCGGGTCTGCAGCACCAAAGACCCCCAGCTCACACTGAAGATCACCCTCTCCTCCTTAGCCATGAGGGTGGAACATGGCACCACAGAAGAAGGTAATGACTCTTCCTCTAACCTGCTCACCCACTCACATTCTTCCTATGCATCCTGTTTGGGAAGATGCTTCCCCTGTTTTTATTGGCCAGCACAGAGCTGAGAGAGAGGAAAAGAACAGGGGGGGGTGACTGACAGGAATGTATGAAGGTGTAAAGATGCTATAAAACCTGAGCTTGAAACAGGACAGTCTGGGGAACACTGGGAAGGATGATACGTGAGGGCTGAGAGCTAATCAGGGGAAAAGGGATGCTATGGATCTGGGTCAAGTGTGTTGGAAATAGCAGATGTTTGGCAAAGGATGATTTCCACAGGCAATGTGTCGTGTTAGGACTGGCGAAAAAGGAGAAGTCTGTCCTCTGGTCCTGTCCTTCATCTCTGAACAGGGATTCAGTGATCGTGATTCAGGAAGGTTGTTCCTTTTGAACAGCCGCATTAAAAACAGACATCATCTTAGGCCTGACGTAGGAATAAACCTTAAAGAAAAGGCTCACACCCTGTGAAGTAATGTCTCACACCAGCAAGACACTTAATCTCCTGTGAGCAGTAGCAGTGAAAACAGGAGCCAGCATTGATGAAAACGTAACTCTGCTTTCTGTCAGGTGTCTGTATTGTAAGTCAGGTGCTGACGTTTGGCATCTGTGCTTCCACTGTGTTTGTTTTCTCCCATAAATGGGAAAAAAATTAACTATGAATGAAAGGTGACTCAGAACTGAAGAGCTGCCACTATGGAACAACGAGACCCATTGTGGTTCCTGCTCCCAGTGGGAAAGACTGAGTCGAGCCATCACTGGAGGTGGAAGCAGAGATTCTACAAACAGGAGAGAGAAGCAGCTCGAAAGAACAGCTGTTAAGTGCAGAGTCGCAACAAGGAGAAAACCATTTTTTTTCTTCTGGTTCAACATCCTGTCAGCACAAACAAGGACAGGGTTTTTTATGCCTTCCAGTGTGAAATCCCATAAAGAAGACTATTTACAGTACCTCTCCTGTTTGCACACAAGCAGAGCTGAGTATCCTGACAGGTGGAAAAATAAAAGAAATGAAGAAACCTATTCAGGTTGCAGCTTTAGGAGAATCCCCACAGGGTTTGATGAAGAACCCCCTCATTTACATGAGCTGGTGTCTGTTCTCAGCCAAAGACAAAGAAACCACAATAATAGTGATCTCCTAGTTCCATTTTCACACACATCACAGATAACACAAGTCTTATTAATATATGTGTTGGCTCTGAAACGATTAATTAATTTAATGTTAATTTCAAGTTTAGAAAATATGATCAAAGTCGATGCTGCAGAACCAGCAGAAGGTATGCTGTTTTAATCCTACATATACCCATGATGCAACTCACCTGTTGAGTCCTAGGCTGGGTTGTAAAAGGCAGGTAGTGGCCAGTGAAGCCTCCAAGTCCTAACCCGCAGCAGAGAGGAGGAGCGGTCTGGACCGGTCATGGATGCATTATGAGATCTGGATACAGCACCACCACTCAGCTGTGAAGCAGAGTCTTCCCAGTGGCCACTCATGGTACTGCAACAGATTTTCTCCATAGACCACATCGGTAACAGAGACAGCGTGAGCTGAACAGGCTAATTCTTACTCTTTGCATTAAAAATCTTTGACCATGGAAGTTTCATGTTAGTAAAACTTTCCTAGAGCCCAGAAAACTGAGTTCTGTTTTTGTGATGTCCCCCCAATGTAAAGTGCATCGACCAGTTTGGAAGAAACACTAACGCACATGTGCAGTGGGCCCCAAAACATGGAAGCAAAACATATTTTTGGCAGGTGCCAGGTGAACAGCTTTCAGCACCATGTTATAAACTGGTATCCAGCTCTAATAATACATCCTTGGGTCCAAAGACACCACAGATCTTAACTTCAGTTATAATTCTCAGCACTTTCTTTTTTCCTCCATCTCCTTCAAAGTAGTAAAAATGTTGTGCAAGACATAATAGTTGATTTCAGGTTGTAGCTGTAGGGTTTTTAATAATCTCTGCTCTGCCGATTAAAGGTGGTGACCAAAGTCAAGTCCTTAGAGTTTGTGTTATATGACGACAGACTCAGAGGTTTTAAGGGATGCAGATTTAACTGGATTTGGTGTAGAAGTCCATCGTTATCTGTGTTACGTCAGTGAACATCTCAGATCAGGAATGTGACCTGTCAGAGTCTGGTTCCCTCTGGCCCTCAGATGACCCCTGGTTTTTATCGTGTACCTCTTGTAGCTGGCCTCTGCTCACTGACTGTTGGTTTTGTTGCCATAGCTCCACAGGTCGGCTTGCTGCGTGGACTGACACATCTCTGCGGCCCCGCTGCTGACGAAGCTCCCCCCCCACCCAGCAGGAGGAAACCCCGGGTACAAGGGGCTTCCCCCCGACAACCAAATCAAACCAACCCACTCACTCTGTACCTCAGATATGCTCCTCTACCCCCTCCGCCCCCTTCCTCTGTTGACTGGACTTCTCTCTGGGTCACCATGAAATTCTGGTCCATGTCTACTAACGAGCTCACAGACTAAAAAGGACAAATCGACTACATTACCCAGCAGCCTATGTCCAGATCTGTTCTTCTATGCTGCCTTAATTACTGGGGCTGAACCCTGTCTGTTGATCAGTTTTATTGGCTCAGAATGACATCCCATAATTTCATGTTGTAAAAATGGTGTTATTTAAATTAATCTGATGTCATGGTCACTAATCAAAAGTTCCCGAAGTGGCTGATGTCAAGGAGAACTTAGTGGGGGTCGTCCTTCTCTGTATGTGGTCTTGACCTGTGAGTGATGGTTCCTTCATGGTCTGTCTCTGGGAAACAGAAACAGAACAAGTATGTTTCTTCAGTACAATAAATCCGGATATTATTGAATATTCATATATGTTACTGCACCGTCGTATCTTGACTGAATCAAGAGCCGTGTTGCTGCTGTGAACCAGATCTAATTGCGTTTGTAGTGCACACATTTCAATTAAGGAGAATCGGCTCTAAATGAAAGTTAATCAGAAAATTGATATCAAATGTCAAAGACGGGGACAGATGAACTGAGTCAGACTGTAAAGGTCAGGCAGTAAATACAAGTAAGCACGCCAATTAGTGCATGAAACTATTAAAAGGATTAGTCACCAATAATTTACAGAACGGACTGTCGATGCTGAAACAGCTCAGTGATTCCAGCTCCTCAGATGAGATAATCGCTGCTTGTTGAAAAAGACCAGAGCAGAAATGCTTAAACTTGTCGTGAGCGCATCACGTGGCAGCAGTCCATTAGTGCCGCTGATGCAAAAATATCTGTGTAACAGAGAAAAGACATCTAATGGCTTTTAGTCAAGTTTTATTGGTTCTCAGGATGTCGGCCAAATATACAGAGTGCACGTAGAAGTTTAAAAAGCCTGGTCGTCCAATTTACTTTGACAAATCATGACAGTGTCGGTGTATAAATTACCCAGAAGTCCCAGGGGCAGAACATGAAGGTCCTCAGTCTTCGGTCTTGGAGGAGGAGTGACACGGGATGAACCCTGTCTCTCTCATCAGGTCCTTCGTTTGTCTTCCACCTCTTCATCCTGTTCAGCTTTCACTACGGTGTCTACAGCAACAGACTGCTGCACCACACACGCCGCTCCTGCGCTCACAGCCCCGCTCACACCAAAAGCTTTGGAATTTCAATCCCGCACATGTTTGGAATTGGACGCTACTCTGTTACCTCCTTTCTCTGAGCAGGGGCTTGTTTTAGTGTCGGCATTACTGTCAGCCTGTTGGAAAAGAGCTGTGCTGATTGGGAGAGATCTTTGAACCGTAACGTCCACCGATATTTGCAACTTGGCAACCTGAAAAATCATTTTAACGCTTCAGGTTTCTTTGACAAAGTGTGAGCCCTCAGCACGGAGCTCTGCAGTGTGGTCTGCAGTCTGTTGCCCCCTCTTGTTCGTCTGCTTGACTGCCCCACAGTGGGCACCCCTTAGCTGCTCCTTCCAACAAACAGCCTTCACTTTCTTTCCAGGGTGGCGTTCTCACTCTCAGATGTTTATGTTGTTGTCATCTGCTGTCACTCCTCTTCTGCTGTCGTTCTCCCATGGCTCGGCCTCCAGTCATGGCAGTGACTGTGCTCCCCACAGGAACCCGGTGTGGAGAGACTGTTTCGGTCAAACATAAACATCTGACTGACCCCGCAAGAGTGAAAATACTAGCATGGCGCCCCAGAAACTGCAGAGCAAGCTGCATTTAAAGCAGATGACTTGTTTCCTCTTCAAATAGAATAGCCAATGTGTCTGCACCGCTCCCTGCCGATCTCAGGGATTCCTGAGCCAGTATTTCTGAAACTTGAAACGTGTCCTTGTCCTAAAGTGTTATTTTAATCTTTAATCTGACTTTTGGTCCTGACTCGTTGCCATGCTCTCATTTTCGTCCTGCGCCATAGTTGATAACACACTAATCTGGCGTGTTCCATCGCCTTCAGCCACTGATCTGCATCTAGAGTGAGACTCCGGCCGGGCAGCAAGACGCATGCGCTCATGTCTACTCCGGTTCCTCCTGTCAGTGTTATGAGAAATCCTGCCTTGTGCATGAGAAAGCCCCCTCTCCCAGAAAATCACGGACTCTGTCAAATTTCCCCCCAGCTCATTCAGTCAGATCAGTGGGTTTGCCTAATACTTAGCTGTCCAACCCCTGCTGCCTGTGTGTCTGTGTGTGAGTGTGTGAGCTCAGCGCGGTCACGCTCAGTGTGTCCTGTCTCATCCTGTCCCTGTCCCCAGAGGAGGGTCACCGGGACGTAAACAAGGAGAGGCCGGAGGAGGAGGACATCCTGGACAGGCAGACGTGTCGGGCTGCACTGGCTTCACTCCGCCACGCCAAGTGGTTCCAGGTGAGCACAGCTGGTCTGATCACACACTCTCCCTGAATATTCATCGCTGTCTCAGAGTGTTCTGCCAAATCTGATGATCTTAACCTTTGACACAAGTGTCTCAAAATGAACATTTTTTAATTTTTAGTTGTTTGGCTGAACAATAATAACAACTACATGTAATGACAGCGTTGTTTGATGTTACACTGAGGGAAAGATTGTGGTCTGAGCTAAGTGACTTGCAGCAGAAAACAGGGCAGGTGTAGATTGCAAATCATGTTTCTCAGACTTAATTTAAAGTTTCTGTGTCTAGTCATCCTCATGGTGATATTAGCAGCATATTGAAATTTCAGGGGTTGTAAAGTCCCATAATTCAGAGCCTGGAATGTCTCATGGGCACATATTTCTGGAGTTTGCTCAGCCAGACTCTGTCTTGTTGAAATGCTCCTCATGCAGTCAGTGAGTTTTGTCTGTCTGTCCCCTCAGGCCAGAGTCACAGATCTCAAGTCCTGCGTCATCGTCTTGAGGATCCTCAGAGACATGTGCAACAGACTGCCAGCGTGGCAGCCTCTGAAAGGATGGGTATGTGACGACCGCAGGGTAGGATAAGTCGAGATCTCACCTTCAGCAGGAGATGAGTTGATCCAGCTGTAGACTATACAAATGGTTCCACACAGTGTGATCACAGGACCAGAACCGTGACAGTACCTTATTTAGTTTCTCCTGTGTTGACTCTACCCTCTCTGTCCGCCCTCTGCAGCCTCTGGAGCTGATCTGTGAAAAGGCCATAGCCACCTGTGACCGGCTGCTGGGTCCAGGTGAGGCCCTGCGCCGCGTCCTGGAGTGCCTCGCCTCAGGGATTCTCCTGCCAGGTCAGTGATCCGCCCCTCACTGATCTCTTCCATCCTCCAGGCGCCAGATTTTCCAGGGCTGGTTTAACATTAACATCAACAGTGTCACTGCTCATTAAGACAGTGATTGGCCCGGTGACATTTAGAGGTGGCAGTATGGAACCTATACATAGACACAGAGGGGACCATGGGCAGAAATCTCTAAATGAAAATGAGGATGTGTGGTGAGAGAAGACAGGAGGAAGAAAAGAAAACACATTCAGTGTCTAAGACTAAGTCTGTTTGTGACTAGAAGACAGTAAAACACCTGAGTAGTCGCGTTTTTGCAGATGATTGGCTGACCTCAAGAATTCTGTTAAACTACAGGCAACTCAGCAAACGCTCTCAGCAGGGGGTGAGTCAGTTCATCAAAAGCTTCTGCAGTGGGAAGGAGCGCTGGGTATCGACTGTTGCGGTTGGCATGTTTTCAGCTCTGGATGGAGGTCAGGGCCGTGTTTATGGACTGACAGTAATGGGCGGTGTTCATCAAGATGGAGGGTGCACTCCATTGATCCAGGGTGTCACCGCCCAGCCTCCTGGGGGAAGGCTGTGGGCGGGTGCTGGAAAGGAAACAAGATTCAGGAGGACTGATGTGGATTCGCTCCTGATTGCGGAGTACTGGAAGATTACACGGACTGCGGCTGATGATGTAGTTTTGACCTTATCAGAGTGTAACACCCAGCTCCCACTGGTGATCCTAAAGATATAAGGGAAATGTCAGGCTAATCATTTGAAACCTGATGAGTTTGATTGTTTGTGCACTTTTCCTTCCAGCTCTTCGGAAAACAGTTTAGTTTTAGTTTCATTCAGAGAAAGTTGGGACAGTGTTTGAAAACAGTATATTATTTCTGTTATACAAACATTTATCCAGCCGCAGTCCTTTTGAAAAGTGTTTGCTGTTCAGCTCTAATCAATAGAAGAAATGATTGATTTTTTTTTTTTTTTTTTTTTTTTTAACCTCATGGAAACGTCAGCTCCCATGTTTGATCAGAGTAAAGCCTTTGTGTGATGTGATTGGGTTTCTTAAAATCACTGAAATGTTTTTGTTGAATCCTCCTGTTTTTCTCTCACTGGATTCACACTGGGTGTTCTTGGCCTGTTTTGTTTTTTCCTTTACAGGGGGTCCGGGACTTCACGACCCCTGCGAGAGGGATCCTACAGACGCCCTGTCCGACCTCAGCGCCCAGCAGGCCAACGCCATCACGCACAGCGCGCAGGTGAGTCGGTGCTGCAGTGAAACATTAAGCTGCATCGTCCTCCTGGGTGGAAATGTGGGCGGTCCTGTCTTCGGTGATCAGGTTTTATGTGTCACTTCAGGCTCAGGATCAAAATGAGCGAACGTATGTGTTGTAACGTGAAGCTGACCGCCCCCGCCCCCAAACTTTAAACTAGCCATGTGTCAAATATCCTCCAGTAAAGTTCACCCCACGATGAAGACGAGCTTAAATGAGTGAGACTTTATTCTGCTAACTTCAGGCTGGTGTGAAAGCTGTGGATCAAACTCAGCTGCAACCTGACTGTAAAAAGGAAATGAAAAGAACGATGCGTAGCAAGCATCGCGCTCGTCTCCCACGGGTGCACTTAAAGGTTTAACTATGACGGGAGCCCGTCCACATCCACGTCCTCCTGTCAGCTCCATGCCTCTGAACCTTGAAACCATCAACAGGTTGCCCCGGTTCTAACTGGTCCCAAAGGCGATGACGTCCTCCTGGAACCATCACGATCCCAGAAACCACCAAAACCGAAGCTGCTTAGCTTTTACTAAACAGCTGAAAGAAAACACAGATCCTCTGTTGAATCCCATTTAAAGAGATCTAAAGCCAAGCTGGGAATTTTTAAGTGCTTTCAGCGATCATTATCGTCTAAACCAAGTGCAGTCTAGAAGCAGAATTCCTCCCTGAAGGAGAATTAGTGTTGGAAAAGCACATTTTAAATGTAATTTTTTTTCCTGATGTGCAATTATTACGTAGCACATATGAAGCACGGTGTTTCAGACATTGTCCTTCCATCTCCGCCTCGTCCCTTCCTGTTGTTTCACTGCAGTAACGCCCTGAGCAAAGTGTAATCATTAGCGTCTGGAGCCGTGCGACTCGTCAGGCCTTGAAACATCCCACTGGAGTGCACTTCCACCCGCCCACTGCACCAAAGTCAGCATTTCTTCCAGGAAATCACACGAGTAACGCTCCCTCCTGCTTCGCTGATTGAAGGAGGGTTATTTAAAGCCAGGCCTTGGCGTCACGGTGAAGCCCCGAGCTCCCGTCAACACTATAAATAGCTGAGTGGCCGCAGACGCCCGGACTCTAACCTCAGATAAGCGGCCCCTCGGTGCTGCGGAGTCTTGACGAGCTGGCAGCCTAATTAGCCACCTAATGAGTGTGGGAACACTCTTCCCCCGTTTACGCCCACACCAGCACTACTACTACCACTCTGCTGCTACAAAGTCTGCCCCCAGGCAGTAATGTGGGTTCAGCACTGAGGAATCTGAAGACGTCCTCAGATTCATCTCTTCCTCCCTCCCTCCCTCCCTCGCTCTCCTTCTGACTCTGCCTTTGTTTGGTTCTCTGGGGTTGGATGGAAAGTGCCTGAAATGGAAGTCTGGGAATATTTTTTTCTTTTCCTGTCTTTCCTCATTCAAATGTGCCCACTGAGGCTTTATCCCTCTCCTCTATAATGCATGGAAGTTCTCCCAACATAGTTAATTGGTTTGCACGAACGTTGGGCTGCTTGCACAAGTTTCCCCCAATAATTAAAGCCTATTGATCGGAGAATAAACTGTATCGTTGCTGCCTGTTTATTTCTTTACCGCCTTGATGATGTGCCCTTATTCTGTCGGGTGTGTGTGTTTTTCAGCACGCGTTACGCCTCCTAGCTTTTGGACAGCTTTACAAGGTTCTGAATATGGATCCTCTGCCTGCCAGCAAGCCCTCGCCGAGGCTGTTAGAAGGTGTGTTTATGTTCCTTTTCATGTGAATCTGGCACAGTTTGTCTGCCTGCTTGCTTTACATTCTGTGTGTACGTGCATCGATTCGGTCCCATCTGTGTGTGTCCACGTGTGTCTGTGTTTGCTTTCCTATTTTTGCTTGTGTGTTCTGGGAAAAGATCGTTGCGTCGATAGTTTAGACGTGATGTTTTGGCTTCATCACGCTGTGTGTTTCCGCTCTGCAGGCGGCTGTCAGAAGAGGCTTCGGGAGGATGTCGGGTCAGATGACAGAGACTTCATCAAAAGGATGAAAGGTGACTTCCCTTCCTTCCTGATGCAGCAGTACATTTAATACAGAGCTTAGGGCTGTGAGGTCGATTCCCTTGTGTTAAATACTGATGTGACCTTGTCATGTCAGGAGTTTTCACGTCACAGTGGTCAATCGGTTCCTCTGTTCAAGGAGAAGCCGGAGCCGTTTGTTTTTGTAAACATACTGAATTAGCTTTGAGTGCTCCAAACCAATAACATGACTGCGGTGCTGCAAATACTACAGCAAATGGGAGAGAAGGTGGAGCTGAGAGTGAACTAGAAAAAAAAAAAAAAAGACTCCCTGATGTGATCTGAACTAGTCCCTGCACTCAGGCTGCTACTGCACATTCACAGGGTAACAAAATAGGTCGTAAACAAAACCAAAAGCTGATTACTGCTCTACTGTGCTGAGGACGTGTTGTTTTTAATAAGCCCATACACCGTACACTGCCCTTCCTGCGTTAACTCTGAAAACAATGAACTGCATCAACACTGGATAATGCTCTGTGAGAAAGCAGCAATAAAAAGCTGCATGCTCTGTTCTGTCAGCTGGAAGCAGCAGCAGTTCCTCTGAGCTACCAGCAGTTTGGGATGATCAGCAGTTCAGTCAGAGCTCTGAGGAGAAGCCTGCTGCAAAACTAAAGCTCGGGAAGTGCACAGAAAATCGAGATATGAATATTTTATTCCCGTAAACTCACAGTAATTATGGAAGTACGGTTGACTCCTCGCACTGATTAAAACAATCCTAGGTGTTTTTAGCAGTTTATGTAGTAATAAAACTTTCAGATTTAATCCTCATATGAGCAGTGGACATAAAAAATATTTCAACAAATCGATGAAAGTGTAGGAAGGAACAGTAACTTGGTTTATTTGCGTCTGTATCTCGGTTTGTTCTCTTCAAGCTCTAAATGTTTTAAGATGCTGTTGTGCCACGAGGAGTTTTAAAAACTATGAATTTAGCATAATGAGTTGGTTGTTACGTATGAGCACAAAATATTGGCTCTCATCACAGGGAGGCTGACTTCCCAGGAGAAAACAGAGCGTTTGTCTCTTAACGGCTGATAAGTGGATAATGATTGAGGAATCTGTCGCTCAGTTGCAGCTAATGACACAGACAAAAGGCTCACTGTGTGTGTGTGTGTGTGTGTGTGTGTGTGGCTGTAAACTGCAGTTGACTGCAGGCTTTGTGCTTTCTGATGGGCTTTGTGTAAAAGGTGGAAAAGTGAGTCAGTGGAGCTGAAAGAAATGAGCAGCAGAGCTTTCCTTAGAAACGGTGACGCTCTGGTTATAAGGAGGATCAGAACGGGCTGTCAGGTTCAAGAATGGCCAGCTGCTGTCAGACAGTATTCACTTCAGTCTCCATATCAAAGTGCAGAAAATGCCCTGACCCAGGCTGAATGTGATCTATTGTAGGTCAGTGTTTGAAATTCAACGGTCGTGTCCGATATCCTGACAAGTTTGGTGCAGCGAGTTGTGTCGCTTTATCTGGCATCATATTACCCAGGTTCAGAAAGAAGAAGTTAAAACTCTTCAGAGAGCAGGCTTTAAAGTCTGATGTTTCCCTCAAGCAGAAAATTGCGTGACGTTATCAGATTTCAGAAGAGGAGAGAGGTTATACGGAACAGATGAACTTCTGACTCTCGTCCGTATCCAAAGACTTAACTTTGGATGTTACTGAAGCCTGAGGGGGCAAATTACTGTTGGAGCAGCACAAAGAGGGTAAGACGTGTAAAAAAGAAACTGTTTGAATTACAATAGGAACAGGAAGATGATGTGAGGTTAAAGAAATGGCATCTTAATTACTGTATACAGTTCTGCCACTGATGGCTGCAGCCTCCATCCTCTCCTTCCTACAGCATCTCCCTCCATCGTCTCCTCCCTCCCTCCCTCCAACCTCGGTCCTGTCTGTCGGTGGCACAGTAATTAAATCCGTCCTCACTGGGACACTCGTCTCTGGCAACTCTCATCTGCTTCCAGTTCAAAGGAGGTGACGCGAGGCAGAGATAGAGGGGGATTAATACTGCAGGCTGCTGCCACACAGTTATCTATGCCTCCCACCGCACACACACACACACACACACACACACACACCATATGCACACCTGTGTTGTGTTGTCCGTGCACACAAACACACCCGGGGCATTCAAATCTCCCAGCACCTGTCCATCAGGACCTTCCCTTCCAGTGTCTCCATCCATATTCATGGTGAGCCACACTTCAGTCTTAAGTGGCTGTCAGGGCCTCACAGTCATTACTCGACAACTGCAGGGCAGGTCTGTGCATGAGCTGCTGTGCACTTCACCAGCACTAAGCAGTCTCCTGTGATGGCTGCTGAGGCTGGACACATGGAAAACAGATCGTCTCAGCCTTCCCACCACTGCTTTAGTGTTTGCGCCAGTTTTCCAGACTAAGTGCCGTGACCAACTGAACAAACCTGCGGAAAAGAACTCAAGCATTTCATCACATTTAGTCATGACAAAGATATTTTCATGAGGATTTTCAGTCATAATATCAAAGATAATCATAGCTAGTCTGATCATCTGATGTTGAGAACATCCAGAGCCAGAGACAGTCTGTGTTTGTCCAGCTGAAGGCTGGTTGGCCTCCTCTTCCTGTTGGACGCTTCCAGAAGCCGATTCAAACTCTACGCGCAGAACAAGCGACTCGACTCGAGCGAGGAAAGCAGCATTTCAGTCGTTCATAAAGATAACACTTATTACATTCAGGAAAAATACTCGACACTGCATTTGAAATTTAAGACTTTTTAACACATGAAGGAGAATAGGATCAGTGGTTTTTAGGGATACTCATCAGTCAGATCTTACTTGAATTGCGAAGCCTGGTGGAGCATCGGTTCCCTCAGGAAAAGTGTCTGTGAAAGTCAAAATCAAGTTGGAGTAAAGAAAACAGTAAAATTGAGATTTCTGCGTCCTGCTCAGCCGAGCCGCTGGCAGCACTCGGGTCTCGTTTGAGTTCAGTTTGTTTGTTATTCCAAAGGATTTGCAGACTGCACAAAGGCAAGCGGCTTCAAAGCACAGCTGGCGTAGTTGGACCTAAAGCAGGGAAAGAACTGATTTATTATGGAGACCGTCAGCAGTTTTGTTATAATAGATGTCACCAAGTGTCACGGTTTCATTTTCAATTCATCTGTGAGATATTAGTGCTGGGAGCTCTGGGGAAGCAGAGAGCTCCCCTCCTCTGGTGTGGGTGAGTAGGTGTGAAGTGGCTGTGACTCCGAGCGTGTCATCGGCGTAAAAGCAGCCAATCAAACGGCTCCTGAGACTCTGCCATCTGGGTTCATGAGAGAAGCGAAGCGCTCTGTCTTATTACGCATCACTCCTGTTTTATTACTTCAGATTGACCATCCAGTCAGTGTGTGTGTGTGTGTGTGTGTGTGCGTGCGTGTGTGCGTGTGCAGGAGCTCAGGCAGCAGGTTTGAACACGCTGACAAAAAGACCTGCAGCTGCATTGAAACCAGCAGGTTTTAGCTCCGTAACGTAAATAGATATTAATGTTGAGATGACGAGTTTGTTCATTTATCACAAGAAAATAACTTGTTTTCCCAAGATGATGAGTTAATTATTTTGTTACATCAAGATGAATCTTGTTTTTTGTGATAGTGGGTTGAGTTAGTTTAAAAAAAACAAAATAAACAGATAATGAGATAATTTGTCACGAGAAAATGACTAAGAAACAAAAAAACTACATCTCACTTTGTGCCTTGACCCTGTGTCTTCTGATAAATTATCAATTCAACCTTTTCTCGTCATAAATTAACAAGTAATTATGAAAAAATGAGCTTTGTTAACTAATTAACTAATTAACTCTGTGTGATTTAGCCCACTCTAGTACGAACCATTTGAGACGTTTGGGCTCTTCCCTGCACAGAACCTGATCTGATATTGTGTTTGAAAAATGCCCAGCTAACGTGCCTCTGTCCTCCATTAGTCCTGGACTGGAGGATGACGGATCCAAACCACCCCATGAACGCTCTGATGCGCCTGAACCAGATCCACCCAGGCCTCCAGTACCGCCTGCTGTCCCAGTCTGGCCCGGTGCACGCTCCGGTCTTCACCATGTCTGTGGAGATCCAGGGATGCACCTACCAGGCCACCGGGAACTCCAAGAGAACTGCCAAGCTCCAAGTGGCCCTGAAGGTATTTACCAAATTTACAATGTGACCTGAAGCTCTGAATCATTGTAGTCTGGGAGTTGTAGTTTATCCACATGGATTGTCTTAGTTAGTCCCTTAGTTTGCGTTAAATATAAGCATTTGATAAAGAGGCTGTAACACACTGTAATGCAGCTCTTAAGTGTCCAGCCCTTTTAATCCTCCTGTTTTATTCATCATCGCAATATAAACATCACAATAAACACATCACTAAAGACAGTTTTGTTTAAGAGACTGCAGGAGCAGCTGACCCGATCACATGACCTGCCTGAGTAGTTAGCGCTGCAGCAAACACACCGGTGGCCGACGCCAGACAGGCTGAGAGGCCCGTTGACCAGTTTGTACTGGTTTATGGTGTTGGGGATCATCATGAGCATGAACGATGCTGTGGGTTTCTGAGTGCGGGGTCACGCGCCCACATGTTTAACTTCAGAGCCTCGATCACCAGAACAAGCAGCTCCAGTGTGTCGGCGATACTACAACCCTGAGTATCGTGGACAGTAACTGTGCTTATCAAAGCAGAAAGACAAATGTGTCTCTAAAATACACGCTTAAATGTTTATCTCAAGTCATATTGTCATCGTGTTATCACACATCGCAGGTTTTCCTCCTGTCGTGCAGGCCGACCGCTGCTGCCACACGTGGCTCCACAGAGCTGCCAGATGGCTGCAGAGAACACTACTGTATTGTGGTGCTGTTTTATAGTAGAGAGAACAGGTCCAGCAGGGTCAGTGTCACAGGGCTGGGTTTTATTCTCCAATCTGAGGAGGTGGTTTCAGTTTCTGGGAGATTTACTGCATTTCCCATTTCTACCAAAACCATTAGCTGCTTGTTTGTGTGACTGAAACTCTCCCCGTCGATGTGAGAACACAGAATGTTCTTTTTGTGACAAAGCTTTTGTTGAACTTGTTCCGTTTGACTGCTCACACTTTTTCACACGTTTACTCATTCAGCTCCACAGTCACACTAACAGTACAGCCGGTGTCTGTGGTGCTGTTGATGTCCACTCTGCAGCAGCCGCTCGAAGACGCTCAGTCATAGATGGAGGATGTGCAAGTGTGATTCATCTCCCGTCCGTGGGACGTCCAGTGACCTTTGCATCGAGCTGACTGTAGAAACCAGACTGTTCACATGTTAACTTGAAAGCTGGTCACACTGTTCTGAATGTGTGGGGCTCCTCCTCAGGCGCTGCAGGCTCTGGGCTACGTGCTCGGCAGCGACGGAGACGTGGACTCGTTGAGCGCGGACGAGAAGTCGGACGGGGAAGGCAAGAACGACAGGATGTCCAGCAGCTCCAGCTCCACCTCCATCACCTCCTCCACAGACACACAGGAGGTGGGAAACACAAACACTGGGCGCATTAACAAGTAGACATGAGGTTTGAAGACGGACAGTGGCCTTTTGTGAAATATCAGAGTCCCTGACCTCAGCAGGGTCACAGCAGGAAGCCGTTCAATGAAAGTCTTTACCTTATTTTCTTCATTCTCCCTGAGCCACTTCGAGTGTTGGTCCAGTCCAGTTCAGGGAAAGTGGACATGACGTGCATGTGCTGTTCTTGCTCCTGCAGCACATTAAGAAAGTAATCTCTAAAATATATAGCATGTTTTTCTCTATGGACTAAGATAGTACTTCACAGGTTAAAGATGAGTGGGAGACTGAAACAGGCACATGTAGTCAGCAGCTCTGATATCTGGAGAGAGTTTAGATGGAAAATTACAACAAGATGTTTTTGAACCGCACAATAGTTAAATGGCCTGATCACTGGCTGCAGTGTGGACAGCACATCGGCAACCACGCTTATATTTTATGGTCATAACCAAGACTGAGTGAATATTGGAAGGATGGATTTGATGCTCTTAAGGTTTTCCAGTGGGAGATACCCACAGTACTTCTCCTTGGTAGAGATGGTGTATATTTACTGCAAACCCCTATTGACAAGAGCCATGGAGTGTATTTAAGTTTCTAAGGAGGTGGACGCCCATAATGCGTCTGCTCTTACAGAAGGATAATGGTGATTAAAGCTGGTTTAGGCCACTTATATACTTTTGTCATTGTTTTTTGTCGTTACTTTTAGGATTTTTATTTTTAGAACTGTCAGGTGTTTTTTGTTTATGATTCTTCATCAGTTGTTTTGTGGAAATATGTTGGTTTTATACTGTTTAAATATAAAATGTCAAAAGAAGCATGTGACTTGGGGCCTGCCTGGCTGCCTCTGGCTCAGTGAGTTTGTAGTTTGAGTGGAGGAAACATTGTCGACCTTGTGCTGTTTAATGGACTAATCACTTGGTGCAAAAGCTACTTCATGAGGCGTAGAAACGGCTTAATTCAGGAGTGAGTGTTTGTGAAAGGACTGAAGAAAGTTCTGGACATTATTGGCAGAGATAAACTGGGTATTATTACTAATTACACTTGTTTCTCACAACTACAACAGAATAGTTGTAGCACAGAAATAAAAGGCCCCCCACCAGATAGAGACAGAACAAGTACTGATACAAGAAAGCACATGTTGAGTTCATAATGCATTTGTCACACCTGGGCTGAATATTGCACCTGAACTGTAGGAGGTCCAGTTCCTTCAGCTGATTGTCTCTGTCTGTCTGCAGTCCAGAGCTCCAGGTCCCATCCTGACGGCAGGGGGGAAAAACCCAGTGATGGAGCTGAACGAGAAACGCCGCGGCCTCAAATACGAGCTGATATCTGAGAGTGGCAGCAGCTACGACAAACGCTTTATCATCGAGGTACGAACGCACACACTTTCATAGACGTCGCCCCTTCAGAGGGTCTCAGTAAGAACCGATGGGGGAGGAACATGTTTGATGGTCGTAATGTGCGGAAAGGAACCAGCTTTGTCCCGTGAAATCAGCCTGCAGGTTGCTTGTAGCTGCATGAGGGACTGTCATGTATGTTTTCTCGTAGAGGATTACTTCTTTAATAATCATAATGATAATGTATAATGTAATCTGTTCCTGAGGAAAATCACTTTGCACACAGAAGCCTGGGCTCCTGACAGGTCAGGTCACATGTCGGTGCACATGGAGCTGCTTCACGTTCAGGTCACATGGGAAATACTTTTTATTATTTATTATATATTTTTAGCCTTTTTGACAGTGAATCACACCAACAACC
Organism: Mastacembelus armatus; assembly: GCF_900324485.2. Classification (NCBI taxonomy): domain Eukaryota; kingdom Metazoa; phylum Chordata; class Actinopteri; order Synbranchiformes; family Mastacembelidae; genus Mastacembelus; species Mastacembelus armatus. The sequence continues at coordinate 23,943,408 of NC_046641.1, read as the reverse complement.
AGGTCATCAGTAGGAACAGATGAGCTTTGTCCAGCTCTGTTAGGAACATGCAGGGGCCGAGTGTGTCATTAGCCTGTGAATGTGAACTTTCCCTGCCTGCCATTGGACATACTGACATCTGTCACTGGGATATGGTGGAACTGAAGAATCTTAAAGACCCAATAGTTTATTTATCCTGTACATTATCCTGTAGTTGTGAGACGATTAAAGTGATAAGGCCTTAAATTCTTTCTTTTTTTTTCTTTTTTTTTTTTTTTTTGTGGATGCCATGCATTTCTGCCCTAAATAAGACAGCGTCCTGTGTTTGTGTGTGACAGGTGGAGGTGGACAAGCAGGTTTTCCGAGGGACGGGTCCCAATAAGAAAGTAGCCAAAGCCAGCGCAGCACTGGCTGCTTTGAACAGCCTGTTCTCAGGCTCCAAATCTACGACCAACAAGAAGAAGCGGCCTAACCCTCCTGTGAGTAAACACCAGGAAGAAAGTGACTGAAGTCTGACGTTAAACAGCATCGTGTGCAGCACTGATGTCAACTGTGTGTGTGTGTGTGTAGCCAAAGCGACCCGTGGCCTCGGTGCTGACGCTCCCGACCCTCGCAGCCAGACCTCCACGTCTCCCCGTCATCCCCAGAGCTCCCTACATCAGCACCCCACCCACTCATGGATACATCCCCCCCGGTGAGTCACAGAATATGCTGTTACCTCAATCAAACTAGTTTGCGAGCGCAGAAAGAAGAGCTGAGTGTGTGTTTTATCATAATATGATGCTCAGACTGTTTTTTCCGTCCTCAAGTGTGTTTTGCATTTGATAGTTTTCCTCACTCACCCAGTTAATTTCCTTGGACTGCTCTCTGCTCGTTTCTGTCAGAAAATGCTGTTGGTTGCTTTTGTGATTGACTGGACATTGATTGATTGACAGCTTCTCCAGAAGTCCAAGATGGCAGACAAGGACAAATGAGTGTAGGTTTAATACTCTCTGTGCTTTGTCTATGTTATGGTCACGTTAATTATTTATCAAACAGTATTTCTTCTAAAAGTGTGTACGACGTGTCGATTCTATAAGCTAACGATAAAGTTATCACCACCTCGGACGTAGACATTAGCTGATGACGTGACATTTGATTAACTGAACTGGAGAGGCAGGTGTCGACATGTATCAGACGAAGTATATTATGTATTTAATGCTGAAAATGAAACAACTGCGTAGTTGTTAATTTAACGAGTGTGATGTTAAATCAGAAGAGGTGCATTAATGAAACTGAAAGGCAACTTGACGGGGAGCAGACTTCGACACACCTTAGCAGTTCGCTGTAATTACCCCATGACAGCACGATGGAGACAGTTTGACAGTTTGATATTTGACAGATCCAGTCCCTTCAGAGCTATTTTAGGGACCGTCACTCAATAATTGACAGGGGGGAAAAAGATAGAAAAAGCAAATATTCATTTATTCATAAGAAAAATTATATGAAAAGATCATTAAAATTATCAATAAATAATATTTCAAATATATCACTTTATAAATGTTTATATTTAATTGACATTTTTGCTCAGTAGCTTCCAGGTCATACTGAAAATGTCAATTATTAAAAATAAAAGTTCATTAAAAAAAAGTGATATATTTAATATTTTATTTACTAATAATTTCAATGACTGTGGACCACCGACCTTTTCATATAATTTTTTTTATTACATGAATGCATGTTTCCTTTTTTCTTTGTGGTCAATTTTTATCTTTTTCTTCATTCGTCCATTATTGAGTGACGGTCCCTAAAATAGATCAGAAGCCTTATATCTGACTTATATATATATAAATATATATATATAAGTCAGATATAAGGCTTCTCATCAGACAATGTCTGATTGATATATATATATATATATCTATCAATATATATGACTTATATCTTGTTTGCTTTGCTTTAGACTCCAACCGTGACAATGATTTTGCTGAAATCATGTTTATTCCCAGGCTCAAACATGTAACTTACACCAATGGTGTTTAAGGAGCCGTATATTCATCGTTACTGATAACTAAATTAGCATAATTTCATGATTTCAGTCCAATCATTTGCACCTTAAGGTGCTCCATCTCCTTCTCCTGCTAAATAGCCCTGAGCTAACATTAGTTAGCTCTGCTGCGGTGATAAGACCATCATTAGTTTAAAGAATCGATTTATCGTACACACTTTTAGAAGAAATACTGTTTGATAAATAATTAACGTGACCATAACATAGACAAAGCACAGAGCGTTTTAAACTTACACTCATTCATCCCTGTCTGCCATTTTGGACTTCTGGAGATGTTGTCAATCAATCATTCAATCAATATCCAGTCAGTCACAAAAGCAACCAACAGCATTTACTGACAGAAACGTCTGAGCCCACCCCCAAACTGTCAAAACCACCACCCTCATGTTTGGTCCCCAGAGGAGGCAAAAGTCCTCACATCCTGTACTTAAGTAAAAAGTACAGAGGAAAAAGTTAACTCTGGTAAAAGTAGAAGTACTGACTCAACTCCTTTACTCCAGTAAAAGTAAGAAAGTACAGGGTCTGAAAGGTACTTAAGTAAAAAAGTAAAAATGTTTTTTTGTCTTCAATGATACACGATAGATCTTTTGACGACTCCACAAAACTAAAAGAGTTTGACACAAAAAAAGGAAATTCTTTTATTAACAAAAGTAAAAAGTCCTCAGAAAAGTAAACGCTCAAGTGAAGTACAGATACCTGAAAAATCTACTTAAGTACAGCAATGAAGTATTTGTACTTCGTTACTTCCCACCTCTGTTGGTCACACACACAAATGCCAGAGAGCGGTCGAAGGAAATCCACTTGGTGAGTGAGGAAAACGAAAAACATCTGAGGAGAGAAAAAACACGTTTGAGCTGATGTTATGATAAACATTAGATTTTTTTTTTTTACTTCATACTATCAGTATCGGCATCAGCCCCAAAAACCCACATGGGTCGGGCTCTAATAAACAGACCCAGCTCTTCTTCCTGCAAAAACTGGGCCCCGTGGTACCATACATGCTGTCACCAGGCTGCAACAGAAACATCCAAACTGGTAAAGGTTCCTGCAGATGTTCCACCTCTAATCTGACAGTTTTCTGGTTCTTAAGAGTCCCAGGTATTTGACTCCATGAGGGGGCCACACACAGGGCGTTAGGGTCATGTGATTCAAGGTGTGTTAAACTGGTCTGGGAGGGATGTGAGTGTACTGGTTCCAGTTTGACGTAGATTCTTCTGTCTCTCCTGTCAGTCGTTTTACACGTCAACGTTCTGAGGACACACTGACCACAGACCGATGTCTGACAGGAGAGACAGAAGCAACTACGTCAAACTGAAACCGCCATCACTGCAGAAAGGGGGGTCTAAAAGACCACCTACAGTGCAGCCCTCAACTCCCAGTCCCATGGTAGAAGTGAATATTCATCATCTGTCCTGTCACTCCCTGTCTCCACAGGTTTTGGTGCTCCTTATGGTTACACCCCTGCGGGCGCCCTCCCTGCCTACAGTAAGCTCACACTCTCTGCCTGATCAATAATCCATCCATAAATCTGTTCATCAGCACCTCCCAACATTTGAGGTCGCTTTTTTTTTTTTTTTTTCCTTTGCTCTTCTCAGGTTTTCCCTCCAGAGTGCCCTCAGTAGTTGTCCCAGTCATCCGAGTCCCCACAACATACCCCGTCACCCACCTCTACCCCTATTAGGACCTATTAGGTGTTCACCAGCTCAAACAGCAGCCTCCGACCAGAACCTCCTCCAGCAGCAGAACCTGCTGCATAGCACTGTCCCTCTGCCCTGCAGCAGCAACCAGTGAGATTGAATTGGCCATTGGAAAGTTGTGTGGCAGTGTTATTATTAGCACAGTAGCTGCGTGAACACAGTTTGACAAATAGGCTCTTTGGTCATTAAGCATCATGCATGTAGCTTGTTAGACAGGAAGGAGCTAAGACCTGCTGCAGATCATGCTGGTCTGTAGGAAAACCTTCACGGCAGGTAGGACACGCCCACTGAGAGTAATTATACAGCTGCTGATGAGAGACCACCATGAAACACTAAGAACCACCACTGCAGGAAAGAGTCTCCACTGTAAAACATTACTTGTAGGGAGTTTAACCTCTGACAGGTGACATGTGGTAGTTTGTGTTTTCCACAGTCACAACACTGGATATTTAGTGATAACTTAAACTCTGATGCTGTGCAAGGATGCCCTCATCCTCTTGTTGTCCCTCCTGGCCTCACTGTGTCACAGTCCGTTTGCAGTGACACCACATGTCCACGTTCACTGAACACAAAGAGGAGCTGGCCAATAAGGACGGAGGCACCGTGGCAGAGGTCAGGAGGTCACAGGCTCTGCAGGGAGCTAAATGTCCAAGAGGGACCAGAGAAAACCAGACCTAGCATATCATCTTTACTGGGCTAGATTAGACTCCAAGTACTACTGGGAATGTTAAATGTAAAGAGGAATCTAAATACCAGCTGTGAGGAACTAGACCAGAACCACTGAAGTCCAATCTGTCAACAAACAGAAGTAAAAACAGAGCAGCTCCTGGAGCAAACATCCAGTGTATGGAACTGAAATATAAAACTTACTGGAACAACTAAATATCCACAGCGAGAACGAAACAGCCTGTTAGGAGCTAAATATACACTGTAGACTAGAAACATTAACGACCAAATATCAGATGCAGGAACATAAACATCAGCTGGAGACTGTCCACTAACATGTTTCCCACAGCCAGAATCTAAAATAACAGACAGTCACTTTAAGGAACATTATAAAAATCCTATTAAAGCTCCATGTGAGTAACTAAATCAACATCCACTGGACAGTTAGAACTAAAGTGCAAAACTAAAAGCACCACAATCCACAGGGTCACTGAGCAAAGAGCTTCTTCGTCAAAAGGTGAATTATTCCTTTAACAATCACTCGTGTTTAATTTCTGTTTTCTATGATGTTTAAGTTTCTGTGAAGAGAAAAAAGACTCTTGTTTTGCACTGACAAACCTTTTCCTTCTGTCTGAATATTCAATGTTTACAGCTCCTGCTGTCGGACGTTTGTCTCGTTACTTTTTTCCAGACTTTTCATTTTCGTGTCTTTTTAAATAAATCAATATTTTTTTGTCAACAGCTGAGCAACTTGTGGTTTCTAATGTTTTCAGTTTTAACTGAACGTTTCTATTCTGGCAACATCTGCAGTTTAACATGTTGGAATATTAATTAACGTGTGACGAACAGTGACCTCTGACCTGGGCACTAACTCTTTATCCACCTGCTGTGAAAAAGCAGCTCTCGCTACTTTCTGTCGGTCAAAGCGGTCAGACTGCACTCACCAAGCGAGACCTCTGAACCAGGAGCAGGCAGACGGAGCTGAACCCCCCAGGTCCCTCAAACTGGTCTGGAACAGAAACAAAGATGAATTTCTCATAAAGTCCAGTTTTTGGAGATCTGTGTCAGAGAGGTGACGGGTGAGGACGATTCATGCTGAAAACAAACTGCTCCTTCAGAGTAAACAATACAATTCTGTATTTATCAATTATATATAATCAATAAAATATTTGAGACCTGAATAAACAGCAAGATAAATGAATTAACCAATTAATAATTCAATCTCTGTGTTTAGACTTTAACACTTTCATCAGTCCATCAAAAAAAAAAAAAAATATGCAACTATTTTAATAAATAGTTTCCAGTTATTTTTCAAGCACATATGTCAAAGATTTGTTGGTTTGAGTTAGAAAATGTAAAGACACTAAAAGAATAAATGACAAACCCAAACTAACCAACTCTGGATGACTGAAAACAACATCCAGTCTAAACGCAGCATCTTGTCTCATGTAAACACACGTCACCTTATCCTGTGAGCACTTAACATCAGTACCCAGAATTCAACGGTGAATTTCATCATACAGCGAAGCTCCTCCCACGTTCGTTATCACTTCAAACTAGTGCATGAACTGATCATGGTTTCTGCTCCTGTGTGCAGGCGGCCTGTACATCGACAGCGCCTACTACCAGCCTCAGACCATCGCCACGCCGATCATCATCCACCTGGGCCCTCAGGACCTTTTCTGACCTCGCCGACGCACCGAGCCCAGACTCTGCAACAGGCTCGCCCTCCTGTTTAATCCCTCACCCTTATTAAACTCTGTCAATTACTGCGGCGCCGCTCCCCCAGGTTTCTTCCCTCCGCACGAGGCACAGCAGCAATATTGAAAGCAATATGGAGCAGGAAGCACCTCGGGCAACACCGGTGCCGAGTCCAAGGCGGGTTTTAAAGAGGAGAAGGGCCGCAGCTGGGATTTGTTCTACCCTGCGAGCTCAGAAAACGTCAATAAAACACAAAGCAATACTTTTCTGCCTTTGGGAGTCTCAGTGTTTTCCAAAACAACTCAAGTCTCAAACCATTTTTCAGTGAAGCTGCTGGACTCAGACATCAACACCGACACAGTATTTACTACACTGTATATATGGATGTACGTGAGTTTTAAATATATATTATATATAACGTTCATATGTTTGAATATATAAACCCACCAACAGGTGAAGAAACATTTCTAACGTGTCTCTGAATGTAAATAAAGTAGTGACTGAAGTAGCTTTGTATTTAAGGCTCTGTCAGATATGATATCTCCAAATATTAAGCATTACATACGTTTTACACATTGTCTCTATATCACTGTACTGGTATGTTAATGCTGTATATTCCCATATTAAACATTACTGCATATATATATTACACTTAGTAGGAACTTTCTAACCAAAAAAATAATGCCCTTAAAATGTTTGTCCTCACCTGCTGAGTTTCACTTTAAATTTGGTGGTTCCCAACATGGGGGGCGGGGGCCCTACGAGGGGTCAGGAGCTGGTGAACAGAAGAATATTTCTGTGTTTAATGGTCTCAGGATTAAAAGGTTGGAATCACTGGTTTGATGTGTGTCCCTCAAAGAACCTGGGTATCTATGCTAATTAAGAAGTATAAAAACTATTATCATATTTATGGATTAAAGACTTTATCAATGTATTGTAATCTATACTATCAACACTGACATTAAACTGCACAGAAAGAAACAGTTCACAGATTTAAAAATGTCAGATCAGTGTGTGTTTCTGTGACACGTCATAGAGCAGCTCTGTTTATCGTCCTGATGCAACAGACCTTAAATATATTTTCTTCTCATGTTTACACCAAAAACATCAACAACCAATAAATGTCTGGGTCAGTCTGTGCTGGTGCAGACATGAGCTGTAAAGTCTTTAGAGGTCACATCATGTATGAAACGTGTCGTGTGTGTTTTGTCTGTGAGAACATGATTCAAAGTGATGCATCTTTAAAAAAAAATGATGAATATGAAGTTTTAGCTCGTGTGTGAACATGAATTATCAAATATACATTAACTTTGTGCACAACCACAGAACATTTATCTGCACACAACAGCTCCCTCGCCACATAAACTAATCTCATTTTCCTGCTCTGTGTTAGCATAACTACAGCTCCCATGGTGCTTTGAGAGCACACTTAAAGGTATTACTACTGTAAACTGTAGCTGAGAGCTGCTCCAGTTTTACTGCACTGTAGGGATGGGAAACTCCAACTCTCCCTGCACCACCCACTGCTGATTACCTGGATCAGGTGTGTGCAGCCAATGAGGTTGGGGGGGGGGGCAAGTGTATTGGTGTCTTCCAGCTTCTGATTGGCTGAACATACCTGATCCAGAAATTCCTGTACTCTAAGCAAATTTGGCCAAAGACCACAGAGGTCAAAAGCTTCGGTGTGTGTCGAGTTACACCAGGATCATGAACCGTGTGTGGACTGTGTTTTCATTATTATTTGGGAATTGAATGCCAGGTGGATTTTTGGGTGTGTGCGTGTGTGTGTGTGTGTGTGTGTGTGTGTGCAGGAGTTCATTAACGACAACAGCTGTAATTGATCTGAACGTACAGACCCTGTGACAACAATATTTACATGTTCCAGTCCCACGTTTCTCAGCAGCTGTTGATTCATGAGAAGAATTTTCGTTTATGAACTTCTGCACATTTGATAAAAGTTTTCTGAGTTTTGTTCAACAAACCCTGTGTGTGTGTCAACTAACCTGGAAATAAAAGACCAGGCGACAGGAACAGGTGCAGGCTTGTGCTCCTCACCTCAGGGCGGCTCGTCCTCCGCTCATGCTCGGCTGCTGCAGAGCTGATCACATCTGAACAGACAGGAAGAAGAAAGACAACCGACCGTCACACTCCACTAGAATCAGATAGGACATTTAAAGCAGCTGGTCAGATGAAACTCAGCAGGAAGACTATCTGGGGTCCAGACCTCACGTCACATGTTCAACAGAATAAAACCAGTAAAACTTATAATCCTGGAATATTTATTTCTGTCTATTAAATAATTCTTGAATAAAGCTTGTTGCTGACCCTGCAGGCCTCCAGCACCTTCTTCTCCTCATAGTAAAACCTGAACTTTCCAAAAGGGAGCAACCGTCTCATTTCAGACATGAATCCAGCTGATCTTCACAGCGTGTGATGAGCCCTGAAGGGTTTTTTTTTTTTTTTTAAAAAACACCAGTTAACACCAGTACAGCAGAAAGTCCAGTGTTGGGACACACACAGACACAAACCGGATGATTCCAGACTCCAGTGCTGAAAACACAATGGACACGGATGGTTTTGTGCAGCTGTTTCCATCCAGACTTTTATTTTGTAGCCGTTTCCTGTTTTTCCTTAAGTTCCTGTCTCAGTGACTGACACTGTTTTTTGTCTCTTCTCAGTTTGTATTTTCATGTCTCCCTGTTCTGCTGTTGTTTCTCAGGATGCTTTTGTTGTGTTACACTAAACTACTGTTGTTGACCAAAGCCCATTACTCTAGTCCTGTGGGTCTAGTCTAAAGCCTCCCTGTGATGACACCAGACACCAGCAGCTCGGTGGTGTCGGGCCTGACCGGTCCTGCAGACAGCGAGCCGGCACCAAACACGTCCGTAAACTAAAACACCGTCCTCAAGACGCACCTGATCCATCTGATGCTTCATCTCAGGCCCGAGTCCAAACTTCTCTGATCCTGCTGAAGCTGGAAAGAAGCTGGACGCCCCCCGAGTGAGATGGAATCAGAGCTGAGGATGTTTAGGGTTTGTTTTCAGGGAGGCAGAGACGTGCGAGCGCAGACGGTGAGCTCTGCATCACATGGAGGTCCAGATCCTGCTGGTATTTTTAGCCGTGAGAGAGAAGCCAGGAGGTGTTGGATTACGCAACGTGGGCACATGCCGCCCTCAGTGATGGCAGTTTGTCATCTTATATCAGCACCCAGGACCATGATGCACTGCAGCGGGCACACTTTCTTCACCCCTCAGACCAACACAACACCACTCTGACATCAGTCCATACACACTTATCAGGGAAAACTGAGAAACCAGAAGCAGATGAATTGAAGTAGGGCTGTGACAGCTAATCAATATCGCCAATAAAATTTAATTAAAACAGTCGGCAACAAATGTTTTTAATCGATTAATTTGATCTACTGAGACAACTAGAGTTGGTTTGATTTTTATTCTGGGATCAGACTTTTCTACGTTCTTTTGGAAAAGTCTGATTCGTGAAAATTAAATTAAAAACAAGCTGCAGCAGCAGGGTCAGAGGTCAAAGGTCAAAACGGAAACCAAAGCCTCTGCCGGTCGGCAGCAGGTGTTTCTGCAGCTGAGCCGAGACGGATCCGAGGAGCAGAGTTTCTGCTGTGAGCTCACAGCCTCCTCTGCTGGTTCACTCCCCACATTTTCCCACAGAGACACTTTTGTGCAAAGCTTGTGTTTTCTCACTGACACCAGCAGAAACGTTGCAGCATTTCAGAGTGGATGGTTTTCACTTTTCACTTTTCCTTTCATTTACTGTCAGAACATCAGAGTCTCCCCACATCAGTCCTGCTCTGTCCTGTCCTGCCACACGTCAGTAACCTCATGAGGAGCGTCAGCAGAAAGTGGGAAAAGAGGAAGAGACAAAAAAGTATGAGAGAAGAAGCTGAAAGGGAGAAACATGTACAGGAAAAGAAAAGTTAATGAGGCAGGAAGAGAAGAAGGAAAATGATGGACGAAAAGGAGGAAAAGGAAAGAAAAACACAGAGGACACAGAGAGAAAGAAAGACTGAGACTGGAGCTGAGAAGGAAATAAAAAGTGACGTGAGACGTTTTAAAGAGAGAATCTGTTCATCCTATGAAATGAAACCAGCAGGTGGCAGCAAACCTGCTTCTCTGCAGCACAAACACTGGCTGCTCTGTCTCCTGCAGCACTGAACACAACATCTTATTGTCTCTGACAAAGTCCGGTCAAGGTCTCGGCAACAAGCGGCTCCCACAGCCTCAGATATCACAGAAACTGATAACAGCTTGTGGCTTCCTCTCTGTGTGTCCTCCCTAAGCTCCAGACTCAGGTCAGGTCTCAGGTAAAACAGTGAGTGAGAAGAATGAAGGAGGGAAACTGAGCAGTAAAAACTAATTCATCCCCTGATCAGAGGAAGCTGCCTGCCCCACACACAGACTGAAAACACAACCAAAACATTACAACAGCAAGATGCTGGTTTACAGTTTCCAGCACTGATCGTTTATTTGTCTGAACCCCCACTGATCCCAGGAGATCCCAGATACCTTGTGCACGTACATGCACAAATCTACCGGGCCCAGCGACAGGCAGCAGCAGAGTCTAACCCTGACTCTCACTCTGACTCTGCTCAGGCACAGAGCGGGTACTGGGAGGTTTGAGCCCGACTCTGTGCTCCATGAGGCGGACATCAAAATACAGCAGGTGTCCGACACCTGGCTCCAGGAGAGACTCTCTGCATGACAGGAAATGAAACCCTTCTCCAAACATCCGATTCAGACACTGGACTCTGGGAACTTTGATGCACATGTCAGATATTTCTTCCATGTAAGGGCGCAGATAAGCGGCCGTGCGGCGGTGGGAACGCAGCCTCAGTGCGGTTCCGCTTGGTGTGTTGCTGCTGCTGCACCTGCAGATCATGAGACGGGCTGATAACAGAGCTGCTGTCTCTGCTCAACACTGGCCTGTATTGTAGCAAAGCAGCTGGAGGCTAATCAGTCCAGCCGGAGTCCAAAAGCATCCAACTCGCCCTTGAGAACCCCCAGAGGACTGGCAGCAGGACAGCCAGGAACAAGAAGCAAGAAAATCCCTCATTGTATTATTTTCCTCTTATGCTAAGGAACCTGAGGAACCAAAGAACTCACTGTCAAATGTTTCAGACTTGGCCTCGAGTGTCTGAAATGAACATTTCTATATAAATTCTGGATCAAACGAGTCGACCCGCAGCACGTTGCTGCTGACTGATATCAGTGTTTACCCATCAGCATCAACTAGTCAGTTGCAGCATCACACACCAGCCTGTAGGGGGAGCCCTTTAGAGTTTCATCCTCTATCTGCACATACAGGAGGGAGGATGCTGGGGTTTGTAACAGCAGGAGGCCAAACAGACTCACTCAGGTCCACTCAGGTCCACTCAGGTCCACTCAGGTCCACTCAGGTCCACTCAGATCCACCCATCATCATATCCATCCAGAGCCAGTAGACGAGACTAAAGAGCCCAGAATAAAGAGTAAACACTCAGCTCCAGCTGTGACTGAACCGACTTTCATCCCAACATTATTAGTCAAAGTGCATTTTCTCCACAGGGGGCCACAGATCACACTCCTGTGGCTTCCACTGATTAATTAGTCGCAGGCTCCATTAATGAAGCTCTGCCTGAGTGCAGCGGAGACGCCTCACTGAATAATAGATCCACCCCTCAGGAAGGCAGGGAGCCCACATCAGGAAGGTCATGGGAAGAAGCTGTTTTCTATACAGCACATTCTTTATACCTGGAGTTAATAAAACGTGGAAATATCACAGCACCTTTCAGACTGGGGGTGGGAGGGACACCTACTTTAAACGACGAAGACCCCAGGCTGTGTGGGAACTTCAAACTGTGACCAAAGAAGAGTCCGGATGACAGGAAAAGTCACCTGACTGCTGAAAAAATACCTGGAGCTAATGTGTGTTGACCAGACTGACAAAGACGCCACAGGACAGAATCAGAAACATGCACCTACAGGTGGAACCAAGCTGAACAGTTCTAAAACCAGGTCCAGGGAGTTCATCATCATAAACGTGGTGGAGCTCGTGTGTCACGTTACAGTCCAACTTTAGAACAATCTAAATCTTTGACCTGTGTCGGGGCTTGTTTGTCTGTTCAGTGATGACACTAGTGAAGTGTTACTGGAAATGAAGCCCATTTGTTAAACCTGAGCTTGTGCCAGACACTTGTGAAGAGCGTAGGCAAATGGTTGGGCATCATCACGGCCTCGACCCTCAGCTGCAGGAGCTGAGCTTCACGTGGCTGCAGAGAAGAGCAGCGTGGGGAGAATCTGGATGGTGCCGAGTGTCTTTACAACATCCAGTCAAATCCAAACAAAGTGAAAACAACTTTGTTAGCGTGACAGCTGCAGCCTGCTCCAACAACAATCTGGTCTGTTGTGCTTGGCAGGCGGCATGTGAGCGTAGCAGTGACGGACAGGCTCTGAGGAGAAACTCTTACAGGGCAGTCGTCCCGGCTATTTTTGGCTCTGTGCTTACTGTGGTTCTTCATTTGCTGGGTTTGTATCTTGGCAGTGTTCTCCCGTCGGTTCATCTTATCAGGCCTCCGCACGAAGCTGCACTGAAGCCTGACTGAGTCCGAGTCCACGCTGCCACCGACGCCTCCTTAATTACAGCTAAAGGACGATGATGGGGATTTTCACTTTTTGTTCTCTAAGGACGAGAACAAGTGAATCCAGAACCTGTTTTATCTCTTTGGTCCATTAAAACAGAGCAGAGACCAGTCCACTGTAAACGGCCATTCTCAGCTGCTGGAGCTGGTTTTTGGAAGGAGACGGGCTCCGGTTTTAGATCTCTCTATTTATTTGATAGGTACATTTACTCTGCAGGATGTTAAGCTAAACCCAAAGCCAATACCCAACACAAGCGTTTTAAATTTGATTTAATCATCATCTGTGTTAATAAACATGATGTTTATAGGGTTTGACCTGTTGGTCAGGCAAAATAAACCAAATGATTGATTAGCAGATTAAATCAGTCTCTCACTGTTTTAATGATCAACATTCATTTGGAATAAAGCAAGAAAAAAACAACAATCTGCTGCTTTTTCCCTGAGCAGTTTCTCAAATCAGACTGAACAACGTAGTCACTGAAACAAACCCACATCGTAAACCTCACTTCGCTCTGTTTACTCAAGGATCTGAAGATTAACCTTCACACCCTCCACTGAAAAGCTCTTTCTCTCTTCACTTGGGATGTGTTGATCTTTTCATTTGAATCACCACTTTTCCACGAACTGATAAACTTCTGCCAACTGCTTCATAACCAGGCAGATAAGATGATAAATGCTGAACCGGGTGTTTACTCCTGAAAAGCTGACGAGGAGCAGCCGTGAGAGACACTTTGTCTCTCTCAGGCCTTCAAAGCTGCTACTGGCCCGATAAACAAAACCCTCACTAATGGTTAACAGCCTTGACCCGGGCTGTAAATAAAGAACCATCAGATTTGGGGATTTTTTTCTTTCCAAACATTGAAGGTTTCTGCGTCCATCCTTTACTTTTCCTAAAAAGGTTCGTCAGCTCCGTCAACGCGTCTCATTTAACCCGACAGCCAGAAAGAACCAGCTGCTGCAGAGGAAGGAGGACAACGAGAAAAACAACAAGTCGATTCGTCAAAATCCAAAAACCTCCAAACTCACACCAGCAACCATGAGCTGACCTGTGACTGGTGCTACTGGTTTTTACCTCCTGCCTCACGTTTCAGCTGAGGAGCCAATCATTTTATCCTCAGACCCACCAGGCTCTAACCCTTAACGCTTCATTCCCAGCAGCCCAGAATGAGCAAACACTGATTCTTCTCAGTCTCAGCGTCTTTCCAACAGTAGAGAATATAGTTCTACGTGTTTTGAACTGAACGGTTGATTGACAGGATAATAGATCATATAATCAACTGTTGAAAACAAGCTGCTACTTTTTTTTTAATAAGCTAAACTAAATTTAACAATGTGGCGTTTGTTAGAGACAAACACCTGCAGAATCACTGATGTGACTGCTCTGTCTAGTACTGACTCTGGAACTAAGAGGGCAGACATATAACAACAGGTCCGGAGCTGGATCAGTACAGCATTAGACCAAGAGGCTTCCTAGAACCTCTCTGTTTTTGGTTGTGTCAGTGGTGAACAGGCTTTTTAAAAGCAGCACTTACTTTACTGATACATTAATAACAGGCACAAACACAATGGCTGCATGAACTGAGACAAATCCAGGAGGCTTATTTTGATGAAAACACCAGGTTTATCTTGGAAAAAGAGCTGATTCTTGGGAAGAGAGTGTGTGAGTGACTGAGCTGCAGAAGAATGACAGGATGTGAGGCTAATGAACAGGGAGGGAAGCTGAGGAATGTCAGCTTTCTGTTTCTGAGGTTCCCACCACACAGACCTGAGCAGCTCAGACCGTACACTGCTAAAAACCTCCTGCATGAATGTGATAATCACCTCCACATCAGGTTTGACCTGCAGCCAACCTCTCTACTGCACCTAGCTGACTTCCTGTGAAGCCCCGCCCACCTGTTTACCGTCACCACACCTGTCGACCCGTCTGTTCTCACACAGGTTACACTGATAACGGTGGACGCTTCTTGATTTCACACAACGGCCTGTAAACTGTGGTACTACAGTGTAAAAGTCTTCTGCAAGGAATGCTGGGTAACCACTGTCACATGGTCATTGGTGCAGCAACGTAGCCTGAAGTTAAAAAGGCGTCACATTTCAGCAGGAGGGTTAATCAGTTTATCACTAATTGCAACAAAACCTCCATGTAAATTCTTTCAAATGATTTAGTCTCCAACCCAAACACCATTAAAGTGGACTCAAAGGTCTGTGTGATGCAGATGTTCCCACTGCAGAGAGAGAGTGTGTGTGTGTTTACAGGGATCATGACACTGGCTCGTACTTAACGTGGTAGTGATTTATGATTCATTGCTGCTGAGCAGCTACACTGAAATTACTGACAGATATTTTTGCAGCACAGTGTTTTTTGGCTGCGATAACCATCACTGTTTATATTGTCTCTATTTCTGGTTATCAGGGTCTCACACACACACACACGCACACACACGCACACACACACGCACACACACACACACACACACAAGGAGCCAGATTACATCATGTTGCTATTAATGAATTCCCTTTTTTGTCTGCCACAAAAACAGCAAAAGGTATGAAAAGGAAGTGTGTGTGTGTGTGTGTGTGTGTGTGTGTGTGTGCGCTGTACTTCTGCCTTGACTCAGACCTGCAGTAATAGTGGGGACATTTCACCTCTTTCCATTCTGTTGAGTGGTTAAGGGGTCACACACTAGGATTAGGTTTGAGGTCTGTGTTTGTGAAGCATTTTTAACTAACTAAAGTTATTAATAACTTCTAGTTAAGAGAGATTTTTCAGAGCGGTTGTGTGGTTTTCACGGGGACGGGAGCCAGATCTATTTTGGATTCATTTCTGTGGTTGTAAAAAACAAAAAACTGGTTCATTAAAGCTTCATGATCAAACTAATTCTTAAATAGTGAAGTTAGAAAAAAGCAAATCGCTGCTCAGACGACAAATAACTGCGAGATCTGTGGGAAGGTCCTGCTGAAAACCATCAAACGTTCATGGAGCCTCCAACATGTTCCAGGAAGAGCTGGTTCACACTGATAACTTGTTCTCGTGTCCGACTCTGTGAGATTAGCTCGTGTTGTCGGGCTCAGGGGGTTTGGAGACAAACGATGAAACAGAAGCTTCGTCACAGCCACATCACATGTTTGATTCAGGCAGATAAACTTATTAGAAAGTCTGTTCTCCAACATAAACACTTACATAAACACACATATAAACACATAACCAACAAAGTCGACTGGTTTTCTTCCCATGGATTTCAACTCCACTACCTCGGACTCAACACTCCCAGAACAGAGACCGTCTGATAAACGCAGGTTTTAACGGAAGAACATTCAGCGGAGAGTTTTACTACGTCACATCTGTCAGATCTCATGCTGGAAACGACGTGGGCTGAGGAGAGCCGAGCTGGACCATTCCAAGTTAAAAACATAAAATCTCACCCACTTCTAACCTTCGACTCCCCCCCCCCCCTTTCTGCTCTCAGTCCTGGTCCAAATTTGGCACTGTTGGTCTCTGTGAAAAGGCACTTCCCCCCAGGGGGATCAAGGATCTGTGTAACTCTTGACTGCGGTCCGAGTCTGACAACATTGTGATTTTCCCACAGGAAAATAAAAACAGAAACTTTGACATAACATGTTTTTGAATCAGGGGATCAAAGCAGTGAGACGAGAGGCTTCGTGGGATCCATGTGGGCCACGTGAAAACCTCTTGAAGCGATGCGGGAAACAGCCTCCATAAGGTTTCCAGAAAATAATCAGGAAAACAATCAGACAAACAGAAAAACATGGGGCGGTCTAATATTTCTGTGTCCTTTAAGATGGACACGATTACAAACAGGCTTGGACCGGTGTACTGGGCTCATACTGGTTTTAAAGATCAGTACTGCTGCAGGAAGTAGTCGATTAATGGTATAAGGGTTAACGGGGGCCCAACACTTGATAGAAATCAGGGAGTGTATGAGACATGGTTCAGCAGACGTGACAAGAATTTTATCTGGATACAAGGCAGGATACAAGGCAGGATACAAGGCAGCGTTTCAGAGGCTTTTCAGGAACAAACTGTCAATTTATTAATCTATAACAAAAATATTGACTTTTACAAACTGATCAAAACCCAGTTACACCAGCAGACCTCTGAAAACATCCGTCACCGGGACAGCTCCTTATTGTACAGGAGGATCAATTATCTCTCTCTCATGTGAATCTAATCCACTGTATCAAACAGTCACATCATGTGAGCGAAACAAAACAGTCGCTTGTCCCAGAAGCGAAACATCATGTCAGTCACATGAAGCAGGACTCAAGAAAAAACAAATCAAAGCACAGTGGAGTTTGTTAATGAGGATTATGGTCTGAACAATCAATTTATTTACTCATCAAACTAATCAATATATTAACAAGTCACCTGACAGTCACAGCTGCTTCAGCTCAGGGTCACAATCAATCAATCAAAGGCCCAGCAGCTTCAACTCTGAGACACACACACACACACACACACGTTGTGTTTAATAGTAACAGTAAAAATGACAATCAGATAACTCATTAACAGTTTAGCTGCTGAATCAAATGTATTTCCTGTACAAAGCTAATGCTAACACAGAAACAGTGACAGCTGAGGGTCTGGATCAGGGTCAGTCTGGACCAATGAAGACAACATTACTGACTGAATGAAGAGTCTGAGACATGAACTTCATATTTTATATTGCAGTTTGTTTCTTAGGGACAACTGGTGGACGGATCCTTTAATACACACTGAAACACAAAAGATGTTACCAAGTGATTCAGACCAGTAAAACCAGAACATGTTCTGAAATGAACCACTGCAGCAGACACCGTCCCCATTAGGAACAAGCCCCCCTCCCGTCCTCAGGATTGTTAAGGTTAATTAATCCTGACTGGATTAGACTTTGACAGAGACTGTGCAGATTCTTGAGATCAAATCAATCCAAAAGACAGTAATCAGATTATGTCATTTTAATCAGATCATTACACCCCTGTATTAACAATACTCTGCAGATTTCAAGGTAACTGGTTCAGATCACATGCTGAAAGACTCAGGATCATTAAAGCCCTTGGACTCAGATGTTTCTCTTGTTATTTTTGGTGGTTTGAGGGTTAAAACACAGTTGTATTGCACCAGGACCCACTGTGGAGCAGCACCGCACGGAAAAAACCACCAATAATCACCTTAAGTGAAACCTTTACAAAAATCTGACCTTTGGACTCATTTAGCCCTGCAGCAGGAGCAGGAGCAGATCACAGGCAGGCCAGAAGGTTTTCTGCAGGTCACTCAAAACAGAAGTGCTTTGCCCTCATCCCAAAAATAAAAGAAAAGCATGTGTTACACAACAGTTACACACTGAGACAAGGAGCACAGTCGGTACATTGGTCTCAGTGGCATCATGAGACCGAAACATTAGTCCGGACTGAAGTCATGCAGGTAGTCGTTCACACGGAGCCAGGCAGGATCAAACACTTTGCAGGAGATTATGTTTCCACAGCAGATACTGTGCACACAGAACGACGGTGCATTAATAGGACGGAGTGAGGGCAGCAGGTCAGTGGGAGCTTCAGTCTCCCTGACAGCAGCTGGTGTGTCTCTGGAAACGACCCTGAACCCTGGTCCTAGTCTGACCCCCTGGATCATGTTTGTGTCTATGCAGAGAAAATGCAAAAGAAACTCATCTATGTCACCATGACAGCAGCCGCCATTTTTTAGGTTCCAGTGAAACAAAATCTGTGTAGAACGGTTGAATGTTGCTGGTAAATAATGAGCAATAACAGAAATATAAATATGTTTGTTTTGTTCACCTCAAAGCAAAACCACCAAAGTGCTGGCGAATAATCAAACCTCATGTTTTAGTTTTAGTTGGCTGCTTCATAGACAGGACATCACATCCAGCACAATGTTCATTAGCAAACAACAAATAACTAACTCAACCAGACCACTGGACTGTCCTGAGCTCTGATAATTTGATCTGCTGTTCCCAAACATGTTTAGACTGTAACACAGGTGTCAACTGTACTTTGCATTTATGAGACACTCTGGTCTGAAACGTTAAGGCACCACATTCATCATCAACTGATCTGCTGATTGTTTGATGATGGTGGTGGCGACAAATGTTAGTTCAATGAAAGTTAAATCATTATCAACATAGCTGACCTCTTCTGATCCAGTTCAGGTTTATTTTTACTGGAAATAAGGAGTCTAGACCAAAGAAAGTACCCAGATATATGTGATCAGGCATGTCCATATATTTTTGGCCACACACTGTTAGATCATGATTTTTCAAAGTCATCCAGCCCAGTTTCTTTCTCATAAGCCACAACTGTCAAATTCAGAAGCAAGACGCTCTCAGAAATTTCACAGTGACTTTAAAACATGTGCATCTTAGCTGGAAAACCTCTTTCTGCTTCTCAGCGCTGCAAAAAACAGGCTCCATCTCAGCCAAGTGCCCTGTGTCAGAACTCATGTGACAAATAAATTATCTCAACACCATCCAGAAAATCATTTATAAGGTCCACTTTACACCGGGGGCCACAAAGACACCTCCCCAAGGGACCCAGTTAGCTGCTGATTAAATATTTAAAACTCCAAAGTGTATTTACATGCAGCCAAAAAGACACAAGCTCTGACTGGGTCTCAGCAAAGTGCTCTGACCCTCTTTGGCCCTGAGGTCGGGCTCACGAAGCGCAGCCACAGCTCTGCACCGATCAGCTGAGCGGAGACGAGCAGGTATAAAGTCACATGTTACAGGACGTGAGTCTGCGTGTGGAGGCCGCGTGCACCTCAGACTGCAGATTCATCATCGACGCTGACGAGACAGTGATTATCTTATGACGCTACGTGGCTTGTGATTTAAGAATCGTGTAGCATTTCAGCTGAGACAAAGGCAACAGGCCAGAGGCCTAACAGAGAAGCCCTGATAAACCTGAGGTGGAGACACAGAGAACTCAATTCTCCAAATAAATACCATTTATTGTCTCTTTGATGAGGAAACTTCTCATCTTAGGAAGTAAAGCTAATTCTGAAATCAACATTTTCATGTGTAAACATACTTGGAGCCTCCCACTAAACTTCTGGCTTCAAGAGAGAGAGAGAGAAATCCTTCTGGTAACAAACACACAGGCTCCAGGACAAACCTCAGGACAAACCTCAGGACAAACCTCAGGACAAACCTCAGGACAAACCTCAGGACAAACCTCAGGACAAACCTCAGGACAAACCTCAGGACAAACCTCAGGACAAACCTCAGGACAAACCTCAGGACAAACCTCAGGACAAACCTCGGCCGTCTCTCTGGGCAAAGAGCTGAAAGTCCATCCAACACATTTTCTAATTCAAACAGGCCAAATCACAGACGAGTCCTTACTGAACCGTTTTTCACACCCATGTTGACTCATTAGCGTCTGGTTTCCCCTGTGGGGAAACAGATCAGTAGTTTGTTCAAGTGTTTAACAGTTTGGTTTTGTTTTGTTTTTTTTTTTGCATCACCTAAATCTACCCTGAAGGAACCAAGACAACTTGCAGATTGTTCAGTCACACTTGGAAAGATTGAAATCATTTTTTGCATTTCAGTGGATTAACACAAGTCGTGCAGCGTTTTCCTTTTTTTTTTTGCATCTGGGAGTTTATGTGTCAGTTCAGGCAGGATTGTTTCAAAGACCCTCAGAGCAGACGTCAACCTCATTCCTCTTATTCCACTTTCGTCATCAGTGTCAGACTTCTTTACTCTGTGTCGTCAGCTTGTCATTCACACTGAAAAGCATCCAAGAAAGACCCAGAGGAAACGTCACTTCACAGCAGGCATCTGCTCGGGCACCTCTCTGTGTGCAATAGAGGGGGGGTCCTCAACACATTTCCCTGCGGGGCCAAAAAGACCTGTGTTGTACTAAGCAGCTGAGGGCCGACGTTAAAGTGGTAAACCGATTTTCCTGGGTTCAAACTTGGCATCGAGGGTCTGGACGCGGGATGACGGGAGCCAGAGCCTTTTTGGCGTCCGTGCAGCCGAGACAGGAAGGAAACAACGGGCTAAAGAGGCGACCAAGACCTTTCCGGAAGACGCTGTTGGAGAGACTGTAGATGAGACAATTACAGAAGCTGTTGCTAATCGCTAACCACGTCGTGAGGAAGGACGCCACCTTGTGGTGATACAACCCAGCGCTCTCCAGGAGGAAGTAGAGGATGTAGGGCATCCACAGCACATAGAAAACGCTGGTGATGCGGAACAGCACCATGGCGTAGCGTTTGTCCGGGCAGCCTTCACATCGCTCCCCCCGCTCGCCTTTACTGCCCTCCATTTGTGAGCTGAAGCGGGCGTGGCGTTGGGTGATTTCCCTCGTGTGCTGCCGGCAGATCCTGAATATACTCCCGTAGGTGAAGCAGACCGTGAGCGCTGCTGGTGCGTAGAGGAGCGCCACAATGAAGGTGCTGAAGCCAGGGTTGGTCTTCCAAGAGTCTGCGCACCACTGAAATATGTCCCCGTGGTAACCCGGCTTCCCCCAGCCAAAGAAGGACGGCAGGAAGATCAAAGCAGAGTAAACCCAGATAAGGACGATGCACACCCTCAGTCGGCATGGTGTCACCACTGTGGCGTACGACAGCGGGCGGGTGATGGCGATGTAGCGGTCCACACTGATGCACGCCAGCGAGGCCATGGAGACGCTCTTCAGGACAGAGACCATGTAGCCGAACGCCTTACAGGTGAGCTCCTCATTCAGGCTGCGGAGGTAGTGGAGGAGGGACAGCGAGGGGACCAGGCAGCTGACGCCCACCAGCAGGTCGGCGTAGGCCATAGTCTGGATGAAGTGGCTGGTGGTGTGATGGTGCAGCAGCGGGGCACAGTGGAAGACGAAGATCACCACCAGGTTGCCCGTGATGATGAGCACAGTTAAAAAGAGGATGACAACCACCTCCAGCAGGCAAATATCCAGAGTCTGGGAGTAACCCACAGCACCCAGCAGGCAGAACGGGGGAGAGCCGCTTTGGTTCGCATCAGAGGAAGAGTTCATGTTTGGACTGGAGGGGGAGGGTGGGAGGTGGAGGGAGCGGTTTCAGCTCAATGCAGCAGTCCTCCTCTCAGCAGTCTCTCTTTTAATCCTGAAGTTGCTCATCCCGTCTTCTGCTCCAGGAACAAAAAGACACCTCCTGTTTTTTCCGAAATCAGCAGCGTTTCTCCCTCAGCGAGCAGGCAGCCTGTCCTTAAAGTAGCAGCAATCCATCAACGTATGCAAAACGCAGCCTGGCTCCGCTGCTGCTGCTGCTGCTGCTGCTGCTGCTGCTGCTGCTGCTGCTGCTGCTGCTGCTGCTGCTGCTGCTGCTGCTGCTGCTGCTGCTGCTGCTGGGTGTGAAATCTGGGTGTGTGTGTGTGTGTGTGTGCGTGTGTGTGTGTGCAACCTCAAGAGCCAACACACAAAAAAATCCCAAATGTAGAACTAGAGATGTCACTCTGATGCTGCAGTGCAAACCGTCCTACCCTCGCAGCTGTTTATCAAACCCGCCCCCTGTCCACAAACCCTGAGGTAAGCATTCTGCTCTGGCACGCATCCACCAAAAAAAAAGAAATAAATAAAAAACAGGCATCCACTTCCGCTCCCTGAGTGCCGGCGAAGGAAAAGGGAGGGAAAAACAACGGTGAAATTCCCAGCAGCTGAGATGTTAACACTCCTCCATGCTGACAGTGATGGTCGCCACAACCTCAAGACGTCAAGACGGTCCGAACAGAAGCAGAGTCCACGGTGCGCTGAACACACACACACACGCGCGCGTGCGCAGCGTCATGAGCAGGAAGAGTCCTGGACTCAGTCGAGCGGAGGCAGGCGAACACCCAAAGGTGATGGATGCTGTCAGCGGGATCTCTGCTCTGTGAAGCTCCTTGTGAGGCTGAGAGGCAGCTGGCTGACGGCCAGTGTGTGTGTGAGAGAGTGTGTGTGTGTGTGTGAGAGGGTGAGCTCAGTAAATTGCCTCTGTTCACTGCTGTGGCAGCAGTGTAGTGATGATGCAGCGCTGCCTCTGCCTCCCTCTCCTCCCCTTGCCCTCTCTCTCTTTCTCTTTCTCTCTCTCTCTCACACTCACACACACACACACACACACACACACGGTTCCCTCCCCTCCTCTCTCTCACATTTTTCCTCCCTTTCTTTTGCAAAGCCCCTTTTCCTTCTTTCTTACACTCACTCTGACTCCCCCCTTCCTCCTGCTATGATCTGACTTTTTTCCTTCTCCCTCAACATGAATTGATCATGTATCAGCTCCATTACTGCAGGAAAACCTTCTCGACAGAATCTAGACACTAGAGCTTCTATTCTGGGAACAAGGTCAATAATGTAATACGCACATTCAGTTTATTTAGGCTGCGGCTCTTTAATAAAAAAAAGTTCAAAGACATTTCGCTAAAATCAAAATCGTAGATCTATGTTCAGATCGAGCACAGAGACCTGCAGCAGGACAGAACCTGAGACTGCCTCCCTGTCATGGGGTGGACAAAATAATAGAAACACCTGTCAGTGTAACACAAGTCAACAGCACTGTCAACCAGTAGTCTTCAGTAAATCTGGGCCCAGTGTGCGGATCAGAACCGCGTCTGGGCTCTCGGTTCCTTCGTCACGGTTGTTCTCTGCTCCATTTCCTCTCGTCCTTCTCTGTTGCTATAACTGTACCCATGTCTCAACGGCGTCTCCAAGGGCCTCACGCCGCTCCTCCAATGAAAACTCCTCCCACCCCACATCCATTAGCCAATGAGCAGCGAGCAGTTTTCCCATCTTCACAGAGACCGTGCACACCCACCCACGTGCACGCACAAACACCTCCTCCACAGCAGACGTCCTTCACATATGAGCCGTACCCGTGCAAATTCACGACACCGACACACACGTGTTCAGAGACACAGCGGGGATGTTCGCACAGAGGAGACTAAAACGAGGCCGTTCTTTTGATTAGGAGAGAATTCCTGCAGCGTTCCAAGGAAAGACAGAGGGAAAAGATGGGAGGAAGGTAGAGGAGGGTAAAAAAAGAGGAAGCGGTTTAGATGTGAAAGAAAAAAGAGAAGACCTTCTGTCATCTTGCAGCAGCACACACACAGAGCTGACCTGCTGCTTGTTAAAATGAAACAGGATGAGCCAGACGCCACCTGCTGTGACCTCACACACAAACATGAACATGGCTCATCCGGGCTCAAGGAAGCTGCCACACTGACGTGACACCAGAAAACACCAGACTTCTTTTGCACGTTCTAACACCAAGTAACCGTTTGACATCTCATGATAAAGAACACGTCTGACCTCAGGACCAACCTCAGGACCTTCATTACAGGTGTAATGAAGAATCAGACCTCACATCACCTGTGTTTGATTCCAACAAACCGTATGTTATTTTAGACTTATGTTCAAATGTCATTGAACATAAGTCTAACCATATAATGGGCCCGTGCCCTATATATCTACTGTACATACAGTCCAGCTCAGAAGTTTGGAAACACCTCCATGTTTTAACTGTGACTGGGGTCCATTAGTTGGACCATCCAGCCCAGCAGGAAGCAGGACTGGGTTTGTTCCATTGAACAAAGGGAGGCAGGATAATGAGGCAGCAGACGCTTGGCTTCAAATGATGAACTCTCCAGGTGAAGAGGGGACGCAAAGACACCTACAGGTGCAACAACAACAGGTGCTGTCTGTCCCCACAATATCTGGCTGCTGGAGGATCCAACATTCGGTATTTACTGAGACCTTTTCATCTGCACCTTATTTGCAGCTTGGTGGTGTTTTACCTACTGAAAAATGAACTCAACACCAGCTGTGTTTCCAGCTGTTGGAGTCACCTGGTTCACAGGCAGATAAATATCTGGGCTACAGGATGGAAGTGACCTGCACTTAGAACCAGGTGTTCCTTCATGTTATTTGTTCTGTCACCAGTTGCTGCTGGAGGACTCACATACCCCCCACCCCACAGGAAGCTGACGCCTGCTCTACTGGTTTGATAACAGCATGCGTCATTACCAAACTGTGCTGTCTGCTGATTCACCACATCTAACCAAAGCATCTCCTGTGATATTTGTGAGGGGGGTCATCATGAGAACATCGTTGGCTTCCAGGCCGGCCGTCAGTGGGGAACAGAGACGCCATTCACGCTCTGCTTTGGTTACCATATGGTGAGTGCTGGGGGGGGGTGGAAGGTCATTGGCCATGTTTACATCTCTGTTTTTGCTTTTAGTTTCCAGGTCACAGGTCAGAAGTGCCACATCTGCTCAAGTGATGAGGCTGAACAAGCAAGTTAGTTGTCTGACATCTTGTAAGACATGTTAACACCATGTTACCACATCAACACAGAGGCCTGGGGAGGGAAGCAGGCAGGCCGGCAGGCAGAGCCACCTTGTGACCAAGTACTTGGAAAGAAGAGCTTGTGATGCCGTGGTTCAAATCCCTGAAGGCAAACTCCAGAAACCCTAACAATCATGGCACAGTCCTAAGTGAAGGCTGTGGAGTCGGTGCCCGCAGCAGCAGAGCTGGACGGGCTCCTTATGTGGGGACCCATTCTTCTTCATTCAGGATCTGAGCTGGAGCCGGACAACGTTGGGATGACACTGCACAGGGATGTTATAAAAGATGCAGATTTAAACAAACTGCAGTTAAGAAAACTATTCACTGACGAAGACCTGGACATGATGTAACACAGAACACGTTGTCACTGTCATGAAGGCCACTGTGTTCAGTCATTTTACCCTTGGAGGCTTTTTGACAAACACCAGACATTAATTGCATATTTCTAGAAATGACAGGGCGGCTCTTATGTAACAGAGGAGCCACGTTGATCATATTTCCATTAATGTACTGTGAGAACAGGACACTATGATCCAAAGTTACTCACCCAGCACATCTGCCTAAGTATCAAGCACCTATCAGGTTTCACCCATCATTCCAGAAACCCTTTGGATCCAGTTCCAGGTCGATCAAATACCTGAACCTGTTATCCCTCCTCACCATGAGCAGAAGGTGCTTTCTGTACCTGACAGTCATGAAGGCTGCCCCCTGACCTTTGAGGAGTCAGCCTTCACTGGTGTGTTTAACTGGACCAGCACACCCATTTTTTAGAAATCTGCCTATGACAGATTTAGCTGCCTACTACAGTGTTATCCTCACTCATACAGGAGGCTGGACCTGGTTTTACTGCTGCTTTCACAGGTGCAGAGAGAAAGGTCAACACTGCAACTGGGTCATACCAAGAAATCATGGAAGGACTGGGAATGTATCAGGAGTCATGTTTATTATCCCACTGCCTGGGATTAAAAGGAAGGTCAGATCTGGTGATAAAACCATCCAATGGAGGGACAAGCTAGAAAACCTCAAACTGAGGAGGTGGGAAAAAAGGAGTCGGACCCACCACTCCTTGGGACAACAGCAGAGGTTTGAAATGAAATTGCAAAACAATAAAATTGGTAAATTGAGAAATCTGATTTCAGTCTGAGCTGCAGATCATGAAACACCTCACAGACGCCCCAGTACACCCAGAACTGACACACCAGTATAACTCCCCCTCATGTCAGCTCGTCATTCAGATGATCTGGTTGATCGTGTACTTGTATACACGCCATAACGTTGGGAAGTGGGTCGACAAGCACCGACAAAAACACGTCCAACGTGTTTTACCAGCTCAAGTAAAACACAGCAGTCAGACGTTACGGGATGCCAAGTGAGACTGTCGACAATGTCCTTTTTTAGCTTCACTTAATGAGCAGTTTAGTGTTTGATGATGCCAAAGTTTGATTTTATTGGGTCACTGGTTGTTTGCACAGCTGTCTAGACTGTATACTGATGAGACGGGATAAATTTAGACTGCTGCCATGAAACTACAGTTAAACACTGTGATACATTTTTTAAATCTATATGACCCAGCTCTGTGCTGCAACAAAGATCAATTAAAGATCACACCTCATGGTTTTTGATTGTATGTTCTGTGGTTACAGAAAAACATCAGAGTTTGCATAAGGCTACGAACAACTACTGAGTTAGTATAAGATGTAAATCTCTATTTATTTACATTGGCTTTTAAACTACAGCTGAAATAATGAGGTGATTCATCAGCAACTGTTTTAATATCAGACTAATCGTTTCTGTCATGTTCCCTGACTTCAGCTTATTAAATTAAGGATTTGCTGTTTTCTTTTCGTGACACTAAATTCAAAAACTTTATAGCAACTTCATCCAACCTCTTAACCTCCTGGGTCAAAACCACTGATTTATCCAGTTAACAGAAAAGAACATCCACATAGCTGTGATAATTAATTAGATGCACCGTTTTACATGGAAGCCTCCACTGCATGTATCTGATTTAACCACTAACACTGCTCTACCTCAGGAGGCCCAGTCTGCTGTAAACTGCTCAGCCAACCATCATAACTACTTAATAATCATAATTACATTCCATTGTGGAAATGGAGGGCTGCAGATTAGATGGTCCCTGTAGGTTAAACACTTTTCAAACAGGCATTTCAGCTAATAGTTCCCTGGAAACGTTCCCAAGTTAAGGTCAGATGCATGAGGGCGTCCACTTACAGCAAACGACGCACCAACAGGCCCGTAGCTGGCACCAAACGCACCAAAATAGCACCAAAATGGCACCAACATGACACCAAATGCGCCAACATGGCACAAAAATGGCACCAAACGCAACAACATGACACCAAATGCGCCAACATGGCACCAACATGACACCAAACGCTCCAACATGACACCAAATGCGCCAACATGGCACCAAACGCTCCAACATGACACCAAATGCGCCAAAATGGCACCAAACGCTCCAACATGACACCAAATGCGCCAAAATGGCACCAAACGCACCAACATGGCACCAAAATGGCACCAAACGCACCAACATGACACCAAATGCGCCAAAATGGCACCAAACGCACCAACATGGCACTAAAATGGCACCAAACGCACCAACATGACACCAAATGCGCCAAAATGGCACCAAACGCAAAATGGTGTTTACCTGAACACGGTGAGCTTCACTTTAACAGCGCACGAGTCACAGCCTCAGTCAGAAACACAACCACAGTCCAGATTAAATCCACATGATAAGACTCACCTTCCGTGGTCGGGTCCGTCCATAATAAACTCTGGAGCGAAGACATCCGGGTCAAACAATCTGCTCTTCTCAAAAATCCTCTTCACCTTCCTTGTTCGGTTCATTTACCGTCATTCCCGTCCGCACCGTCGACCACAGGTGAGTTCAGGAGCGGAACATTTCCTCTAACGCGCCATGATACCTTCATCGGCTGATGCCCTCTGACCCCTGCATGACCTTTAACCTTTAGGTTTAAGTAGGGACAGCAGGGAGATGGTTTGTGTCCACAGAAATGATGTTTCAGTGACTGCACCTTTAAAACTTTTGCTTCACATGTTCATTTCTATTTATTTAGTCCAACTGAGGCAAATTAATTCCAGCCACGTTATTTCGATGGATAAGATGCTTATGTCTCTGTATTTGACCAAACCATTACAGACTCTGGACATGTGTGATGGAGATGTCTCCATCCTCTTTTCTCCCAACATCAACATGTTAGGAACAGAATAAATGGAGTGAAAATAAATTCAGCTTTTAAAAAAGTTGTCTATCCTAATATTTTCTCTGAAGTATTAGTATTAGTACTTGTACTGATATAATGTTTGTGTTCATGTCTCCGTCCGCTGTGTTGACTTTGGATTCTTTACTGGATATCCAGAATTATCTCGTTTTGTGGAGGACAAATAGGAAAATGACCAGAATGATGCTCCTCATTTTATCAGTAATGACACATTTCATTAGTTAGAGTCTGAGGGAACAGGGGGGAGGACACACACACACACACACACACACAAACAAATATCTGAAGCGTCACAGCATGTGCCACTAATGTATTGTTGGATTTGACTCCAAGCTGCAGAAACAAACATGGTTGGGATCACAGAGGTCATCAGAAAACTCAGAAACTACTGCTCAGATTAAGAGAAAACTTTGGAGAAATATTTGTAGTACTCATCAAATCATGTCTGTGTGCTAAATGTGTACAACCATCGTTTTTGGTTTTCTCATTAGGTCACGAGGCCCAACAGGTCGGGAGGGTCTGCACAGCAACATTTAATCTGTCGACTGTGTCCAAATCCATCTATCCATTAACCCATCTGTCACCGTGCATCAGATTATCCATCCACCTCCACTTCCATCAGATAATCCAGTCAGGACAGCCCAGACCCCACAGACACTCCACATGCATCCCTGCAGGTTGACGCTGGCCAGGCTGTGAGAAAACATACCCACTGTGTGATGTTCCCATAAAGAAAACACACACGTTCTTAAAACAGATTTCTCAGGGGAGAATACAGACTAATCTAATTTACTGGAAAGCAGCTCCGATAGAGTAATACTTCACTCCAGGCCATTCTGAAATGAACTTAAATTAAAAAGACATGCTAACAGATTAGCCACCAGTAGGTCTTGAACAAAAGCAGCAGCGAGGGGTCAGCGGATGAGTAATGGGAGGAAACCGAGATGTCTGCAGCTATTTCAGGCCTGCAGTTCTTCAACAAAGAGCCCTTATTTCATTCAAATGGTCCATTTAGAAAAACAATGGTCACAGCCTGGAGCCAGAGTTGGGAAAGTGAAAGGTTTAAAGTGCTCGTAAATGTCAAATAGGCCACCTGAAGAATGGCCCGGGGTGCAAACGGCTAATATTACTCCAACTATTATTGTGCCTGACCTGACGGAGGAAGTGTCCAGCTGTGTAAAGGCTGACGGGCAGGGCTGCTCGTTCAAGCTGAACTAGATATTTATGGAAAATATAGAGAAGCATAAAAACAAATGGAAGCTCCAAAGC
This sequence comes from Mastacembelus armatus, assembly GCF_900324485.2. Classification (NCBI taxonomy): domain Eukaryota; kingdom Metazoa; phylum Chordata; class Actinopteri; order Synbranchiformes; family Mastacembelidae; genus Mastacembelus; species Mastacembelus armatus. The sequence goes on along the minus strand of NC_046641.1, from coordinate 23,913,834 downwards.
CAGTCTCACAGCAGACCCCCTCTAACGGAGCTCACCCCAATTCATCTGTTCCAACACGTCAACAACACAGCAGACCACTAGTGGGGGTGGATCTTTGGGATTGGGAAAAAGATTTCAAGTAAATACAGTGACCTCTGGTGATTTCTAAAACTCACAGCAGCCTTTAAAGACAAGCTGATGCTTGGCAGCACCTCACTGCACCTGCTTTTAATAAATCTCTAATGCTTATGTTCATTAAAAGATGTTTCTGTGCAGCATAACAGAGAATAAAACATGTTGTCCAAAAAACACTGATATAAAAAACTTTTATTAGTTAACCATTTCTAGCCCCCCCCACAAAAAAAAAACCAAATATCTGAAGCAGGAAGTGATTAGTGTAGCTTAGCATAAAGAATGAAAGCTATAATTAAAAAACAAAAAAACAACACACCTCTAAAATCAACCTCGCACCAAAATACCTTTTAAGAGAAGTTACATGTTAGAATCATTTCACCCTCAGCTCTTCTGTGCAGCGTCTCCAGCTCTACTGCTGGTTGCCAGAAACAGTTGACGAGAACAGACTTTGCTCCAAACATGGACGGATTAGGAAACACTGGGCCCCTGGGTGCAAACATGAAGAAAGGTTCCCACCGGTCCTTTATAAGACACATGTCACTTGTCATCTCTGTGTTTGTCTCTGTGTAAAGTCTGACTTTATTTTTTATTGTTTTGTGTGTTTCTGTAGTTGTTTCATTAGATTTATTTACTTTCCAACAAGACGTCACAAACGTCACACAGGGGCCCCCTGGGCCTGTTCCCCCTGGGCCTGTTCCCACTGGGCCTGTTCTCCAATCCATCCATGTCCTGGAAGAGTCTTCCCCAGAAATATTTCCAACACATGACTAAAGCCAAACCCTCATGTTTACATTTCTGTTTGTGTACGTCATGTTATTGCAGTCACTGAGCTTTGGTGACCTGTGACACACTGAATTATTGGTTCCTGACCACAACCTGTTTGGGGTTTTAGTTTTTTCTTTCCTTCTATCCCATGTAGGAACAAAACTCTGACTGTTTGTCTACGATATGACGGATGTCAACACATCCTTCGTCTGAGCACGTTCAAAATAACATTTCTGCCCTATGAAGGCAAAAAGCTGCGTAAAGAGAGTAAAAGTGAGAAGAGTAGTTTGATAAATATTTTTACTGAGAATCCAAATGACAGATGATCTTAGAAAATGCAGTGATTTATTGACCTTTATCCCCTGAAGTCGCCAAAATCTGACTCGTGTTCTCTTCCTGTGCTGAGACTGAAAGGCAGGTTTAACCAGAACCTCTGTTAGCGGGTCAGTCGGGGGGGGGTGCCCCCTGCTCTGTGACATGGAAACACTCCTGTCACAGTTCTCCGTTAGCACAGGCCTTCATGGAAGCCATCCTGGCAGGTCTGAAGCCGCTGTACTGTCCGTCCGAGCTCGGGTACACGTCCCTGACCCTCCACACGCAGCAGCTGGGGACGGCAGGGTGGCTGTCGTTCGGTGGGACCCCAAACCTCCAGTTGATGTACTGCCTGTAGGCGCAGTGACGCAGGGCGGTGGTTTGGTCTTTATCAGCAGACGGAGACAGGGGGTCCCGGTACAGAAGGATGGCCTCCAGCAGGGAGCGACGCAACACCAGCTGTTCAAACAGAGGAGACGAGGTGATGCACGCGCCCTCGCTCCGCCTGCAGCACAGCTCCTCCTGTGGCAGGGGGGAGGGAGCGCAGCAGCCGCACTTACACCAGGCTGGGCGACGGAGTTTGGGCTTCAGCTCCACTTTATGCCCGAGGGGAGACTCAGCGTCATGATCCACACCGACGTCCGGCTGCAGCAGACAGAGGACGGCTCTCAGGTGTCCTGCGTCCTCCTGTCGGGACAGGAACACTACACCGCTGAAATCAGTCAGACGACTGATGGTGTCAGTTTATTTTTGACACTTGTGGATTGACATTTCAAAATATATTTACTCACCTGCAACTTGGAACTGACAGTGTACCTGCACTCATGTGCACCAAGCAAATCAAAACCATAAAACCACTCTACTGTCTGGTGTCTATCTAAAGCTGGTTTCAGGTGAAGTTACCACAAACACATCTCCCATGATGCTTCACGTTTCTTGGTCTGTTTGCATGTGTCTGCTCTGCAGCAGCTTTACCTTACGTGGCTGAACAGACAGAGGTTTGATGTCTTGTAAACTCTTCTTCTGAGATCTCTTCACCAGTCGAATGTTGTTCTCGTCGACGTAGGAGACGCAGAGGACACACTGCAACAGTCACAACAGGATGAGCGGAAACTGCCGTGACACCAACACGTATGACAGACAGGTTGTTTTGCAGCAGCCATCACCTTCTCTTTGTCTTGGATCGACTCCACCTTCCTCTCAGAGTAGGTCTGTGCGACCTCTGCAGAGTAGCAGCTGCTTCCAAGCAGCCAGTCCATCAGCACAGTGGTCTGGAGGAAAAAACACAGTTTCACCCACGGGACACATCCCCAACAAATATCAGATCCAATCCACCGCTTTGACCTCCTTAAATAATGAGGCTAAAATAAATAAATCCATGTTGATTTACATGTTTTCAGTATAATATAAATAGAAAAACATTTTTAAATCCTGTTTATTTAGCGGGAACATGCAGAAATAGTTTCACTTTGATCATGTACATCACCACTGGCCCTGTTCACATGGACAGTACAACAGTAAAGCCACAACCATCAGTTTTCTATTCGGCTCAGTCCAGTTCAGGCTTGTGGGCTGGAGCTCATCAGTGACGCCACAAAACTGGTCAATTCTGTATTTTCTTGACTGAGACGTCCACTCACCTGCTCAAATTTGGATTTTTGAGCAAAATGTAAATGAACCAAGTGAAGACATCAAACCCAAACTCCTGATGTGCCACAGATGAGATGAGTAAACTCTTAAACCGTGATTCATCATTTACTACATGAAACAATTATCCCCGACAGGCCACAGTGGAATTACTGTAGGACTATTCTGAGACGCCTCCGCTCCTGTCGCAGCCACAGTTACCAACAGCTGCCCACTGCGGCTCATTTAGCTCTTTCATTCAGTTGATCCAGATGCAGCCATGATTTAACGTCCCACTGTGTTCAGCCCTAAAGGCTCAGAGCATGAATGGGCACTGGTGTGACAGCAGCCGACACTGGTCTCTCACCAGAGCGTAGTACGACAGCGTTGATCCGATGTAGATGATGAGCTGAATGAAGCTGAATTTTCCTGCCTGGAAAAACAGACGGACAACCTGTTTAATCGTAAACTAAACCTGATTTAACACAGAAAAAGTAATAAAATAATGCAACTGATCCAAATATTCAGCCTATTCTGACACGTTGGCTCATAAAGAGAGTTTCCACTTTTCTGTGCTGTGTCTTTTCTTGTTTCCTCTGTTTGCTGTGAAGCATTTAACTGTCTCCGACTGCTCTACACTATAAATCTATTTCCCAGATGTCAAAACTCTTGACCTACACATCTGAAGACAAACCGGAGCCAGTAAACAAAAACCACAGAGGATCTCACACAGGAGGCAACTGCACCCACCTGTCCGAACACCATGACGTCAAACCTGATGCCGAATGCTTTGTAGAGCGTCCGCTCCTCCACTCCGTTCACTGTGTTGTACTTTGCATACCTGATCACGAGACAGAAGAGATGATGAAAATTGAATTAACATCAAGCAGGTTTATTTACCATAGAAACTACTCTCTGTTTTGTTTTTGGTCATGTCCCATCAGATGTTATGGAGCAATAATAAACTAAGGTTTGTGTAACCAGGTCAGGCTCAGTCATGGTAAACATGCTGAGAAACATGTACTGAGTTCCTGAAAGGTTTTGATATTTGACGGTAGAACCAATAATAAAAAGTGAGCAGGACGTATGTGGACACCCTGAACTCTGACCCCAGTTACGGCGGCTGACCTGAAGTTGAGACCAGGATACAGCGTCCTGTTGCTCTCCTTCTCGTCCAGTCGTCTGAAGGAGTACGTGGGCAGGCAGCGCTGCATGAGCCAGTCCAGGTTGCAGTCCCATTTGATCAGGATGCTGATGACGCCCCCCTGTGGTCAACAGAGGAAAAGGCTTGTCCACAAAGCTCCACTCGCCACACAAAAACAGAACTTTCTGCATCAGCCTATAATCCAAACTAGTTCAGTTTGAGTCCAAAGCACTTTTCATTTGTTTCACGTGGGTTAAAAAAAAAAACTTTAAGGACTCAGAAAAATGACTGATTAGAAACATCTGCAACTTAATAACTAACAAAACCAGAGAATCCTCTGTGGGAAATGAAACAGCTGAAAGATCCGTTTGGCTTTCTACTCTGGTTTAAGCTTTTACTGCTAAAAGGACAAGCTGCTGCTCCACTTTCACCCACAAACTGAGGAAGGCCTGTCTTTGTTTCACAGTTTCATTTTCAGTCGATCTGTTGCTGAGGACAACAAATGATATTTTTATCAAGAGGGGAAGGAAAACCCAAAAATCAGAAAGTTGGTAAAAAAGTGAAGTTCTTGTTGGCACAACAGTTTTGCTGAGGACAGATACTGTAGAAGGAAGGATTACATCCTGCATCTATTCCCTTTGGAGGTTTATTTAAAACCTTTCCTCAGACCATAAGCTGCTGGATTGGTTCAACAATAAAGTCTTTCTGTGAAATCACTGTAACTGACAGAAGTGATGGATAAAACCACAAGTTGTAGTCCCACCTCTACTGCCATGTCTGAGAACTTTTCCCCGGCCTCTTGAACAATGTCTCCCAGTCTGAAGATCGGACACAGTGAGTCGTTTCCTCTCCAGCAACTCCTCAGGTAGTTGCCGTTCATCGACGGGAGGATGTTCCTCCTGTAAAACACAATAAACCCACAAAATCTTTGTGTCCTAAAGAGCTGAGAACACTAAGTCCGTAAAGTCATAATAATAATAATAAAACGTGTTGATATTTTTACAGAAGCAGAGATTTGCAGCAGCCTCACCGGAAGTAGCTGAACGCAGGGAACCGGATGTTGTTTTTGATGAAGACTGTGAAGTTCTCAGCTGCTGCCAACAGAGCAGGCCTGAAAATTCATACATGAGGAAAACTCAAATCCACATTAGAGGAACTAGACAGAACATCATCATCTTTGATAACTGAAGGTCTGCAGCCACAGGGGCAGCAGGGTGGGGCTGCAATGATCACTACAAACTGCTGGGCATGAAAACTGAAGCTGTTTGTTCTGAGCGTCGCAGATAAATTACGTTCCCTCTGTCAGACAACGTTCCTGTGTATCTGTCAGGTGGAACCTGCTCACAGTCAGGTCTAAACTGTGCCATGGAGCTAATCTCCTCTGATTCACTAACTTCTTTTTCAGAGGAACCACAGTGTCAAGAGTTTCACACATGATCAACTTTGCAGGGAGTAGGGTTGAGGCAGCATTACATCTACTGTAGTGGAAGTTCCTCCCACACGCTGCATGATCCATTATCTGAAATTCAAAAGTTATTAAAGAACAGTCTGACAAAATAGGATTTTGGGGAAAAACTGTTAAATGTTTAATTTCTATGCCTAAGAGTCAGAACAAGATCAAGGGTGTGATTGAAACAGTGGGTGGGTTTGTTAACATTTTGAGTGAAACCAATTGAATCTAATATAGAATTTAATGCAGTGCTGAGACTATTATTTTCAAAATCTCCCACTATAATGACTTTATCTGAACTAAGCACTAAATCAGACAGGAAGTCTGGAAATTCAGTTAGAAACTCTGAGTAAAGTAGGACTGGTTTTTGTGTTTAAGCCAGCAGCTTCAGGTCTGACTCAACGTGGCTCTGGCTCTGAAACATTGGACTATGTTCGCTGCTGAGTCTCTAAGTTTCTGACTCTGGAGCTGCCAATTACCAGTTGGTTTCTCAGCTTTGGTTCAAAGGTGCAGAGCTTCCACTTCAGTGATCCTCACCTCCACCTGACTAAACGAGGAAGAGGAATAATGGAACATGTGGTACACCGAACAGGACAGACAGGGAGAGGTCATGCTAGCAGCTAGCTGAGCTAAATGGTAAGCTAACGAGCGCAAAGTCTAGAAATAGCAAGAAACACCGGACAAGAAATACAGGACATGACAACTACTACACGAACGATTTATGAGGTGTACAGAGAATCTAGTTAGTTTTTATGTGAGTTATACTGGAGCTAACCTGTTAACAAGCTGTACAGAAACACACTAGCAACAGGAAGTGAATTCACCTTCCCAGGAAACACATCACCACCAAATTACTGGATATCCATAGACATATAAAATACATATGTATATATACATATGTATTTTATATGTCTATGTAGATATCACTGTAGAAGGGGTGGACATCACCAGCCTGCCTCCAGGTTTGAAGCAATACAGGAAGTAGCTGCTGGTTCCCATTGACTTCCATTAAAAAAATCAGAGCAAATTACTAAGTCACTATTGTTGCCATAGTAATCACTGTGGCTTTGTCGTATTTGTTGGGACATGGCACTTGATATTGGTCATTTTTTTATGTCAATATTTGCTCCATAACACAAGATATTAAGATAAATAACTGACCAATCAGGTGCCTCGTTCACTCCTACATGGGGATGATTGACACGTCTGATTGACAGGTTGCTTTACCCATACACAAATTGCAGACACCCTCCATTTTACACGTAAATTAATTGTTGATAACAGATATTGATATTCAGCCTCAGGCTAAGCCTTATGGCTGATGTCAGATCAGATTGTACCAGTCGGAGTTTTAGCCACTCTCTACAGGGGGTGTGTACATTCAATGAGCTCACTGCTGATTGGCTCAGCGGTCACCATGGGAACATTCTCTGACACTGCCTTATTGTCCAAATACGGGACTTGGACCTCACACTGGCACAGGACAGCTGCTGTCTGTCTGACTGAGTCCTGATCTGACAGCTTTATAATTTACCTCGGAGGGGATGTCTTGGTCTCTATAGGACACCACGCAGAAACCTCGCAGGTTTTCTTGGGCACATCAAACTTCACACATGATCCCGTCTGAATCCCTGAAGAAGAAAAACTAGAAGTGGTGAAAACAGCCTGAGGAGGTTTGACCGAGCTGAGATCTGCAACACTACAACAACACATTCCTCTGCTTCTCGTGGAAACGGGTGGTGACTGGAGATAAACACAGGCAGCACCGTATCAGAGCTGCTGGAGCTTCACTCTGATCAGAGCACGGAGCCTGTGGTCATTGGCAGGAAACACTTTACTCTCAGACAATAAAAAAATAATAATAATCTAAACTTAAGGAAGAAAACGCCAGACACCAAAAACTAATTTGGTTCGGTGACACTGTTCAACAGAAGTTCCTTAATTAGCTCCAGAAAACTGGTTTCAAACTCAGCACTTCTTTGAGACCTGAAACATCAGGGCCGAGGAAGTGAAATCCCGCTCACAGTAAGAAGCCAGTTAAGAAAACATGTTGGTTCTTGGTCTTTTCACAATCACCAGCCTTCAGGACACAGTTGGTGCTGATGTGTGTGTTAAGGTGTCACAGTACCGTGGCTCTGCTGGGCCCAGGCTCCTTTCTCACAGTCGCGATCAGTCTGACAAAATCTGCCATTAATTGGAACCTGGAACATAAACACAGCTGCAAAATAAGAAAGGTTTGCCGACTTCCTGTCAGAATTATTGTGCTGTTAGCAGCACTTCCTTCATCATCTCTGGCTGGTGGTTTACAGCACTGCATAAAATACTAATAAGACCAAAGACGGCACCTCTGGACATTTTCCCTGCTTCTGACTCTTTGTCACGATGGCATTGGTCACCACAAAGAAGGAGTTTTTGTCCTAAAACAGAAACATATATAAATTCTCTTTATTCAAAAACACAAAGATTCTTCCCAGAGGATCCAGTTCCCACCTGCAAGGGCCCGCTGTAGTCCACCACATCCCAGACCACGTCCCCGACCGCAGGCAGGTGGGTCTGAGCTATACCCTTCACCTTGGTGGTGACAGAGCTCACCACCAGGTCAAACTCCTGGTACTTTCTGTTCCACAGCATCATGACGCTGAAAAACAAAAGATACAGACACTAAATGTTTCAGATGGCAACGTATTGCATTTAAAGCTTCCTCTGTTTTTTACAAAGTAAAGTTCTCATGAAATAGTTTTGTTTCTCCCAAGTAAATGCATCTGTTTTTGTAGCTTTACACTTGTTTTGGTCTGTCCTGGCACTTCACATTGTTTTTCTTAACTGTTCAAATGTACTGTAGCCCCACTGGGCTCAGACTGATGAGACTACATCCCATGTTTGTGTTGACTATAAATATAATTTAAATGAAAGTCTCTTGACTCTTCACAGCAAAATGAGACTGTTGTAATTTGTATATTTAGTGCTTCTCAACATTTGTAGAGAACTTTGGGTCATTGAACGCAGCATTAAGTGTCCCAGCAGACAAGACAAAGTATAGAGATGCTTTCAAGTGTCCTGTAAACAGCCGCGATCAAACTTGCGTTAATTCATTTAAGAAGCTCCTGGTTTTATTAATTTATCACATTGTTTATTCCCGTTAATGTCTTTAAACATGTCACATGTGATTCATCTCACTCTAGTCTGCTGGATTATACTTTGCTGTCTTATATCTGACCTTCCTGCTGTAGACAGACTCGTTTGTCTGTTTGTCAGTAAAATATTATTTTGTGGAAATAAAAAAATAAACTAATGCATCTGAACTTAAACAAAAGTGAAGACCGAAGGTTCCTCCACAAATCAAATAATTTAACAGACATTCCCTGTGCTCATCAGCTCAGCATTAAATCAGGAACGTGGAAACGCCGTCAGCTTTAACGGGACTTGTGCCGGTGAATCGTCAGGAAGCGGCCACTGCCCCGCATCGTGCTGCGGGCAGTGCGGGGCCTGGAGTCCGTCACTCACCAGATAAAGAGCAGGATGCCTGCGTTCAGACTCCACTTCAGAGACCCGAGCCGGACGCTCTGGATCCGGACCAGCTTGTTGGTTTCATACTGACACAGGCCGAGCACGGCGCTGCACGGCATGTTGCTGCTGCTGCTGCTGTCTGGTCCGTGGGCAGCAGTTTTTTATTTATTTATTTTATTTTGGAGGAGGAATCTCTGACTGCTCTTCCTGTTTGCGGGGTCACATGTCTGCTTTCATTTCCATCCTCACAGCAGCTGCAACTTGGAAACACCAACAGAATAAATGCTCCATTACAAGTCCTGCATAATTGCAGTACAAAAGGATCAGCAGCTGCAGTTACTGCAAGAATTAAAGTAAAATGTCACCACAGAAACAGACAGAAACATCCACTAAGACACAAAAACGTCCACAAAGAGACAAAAACGTCCACAAAGACAAAAAAAAAAACATCCACGAAGACACAAAAACTTCCACGAAGACACAAAAAAGTCCATGAAGAGACAGAAACATCCACAAAGACACAAAAACGTCCATGGAGAGACAGAAACATCCACAAAGACACAAAAACATCCACTAAGAGACAGAAACATCCACAAAGACACAAAAACATCCACAAGGAGACAGAAACATCCACGAAGACACAAAAACATCCACAAAGACACAAAAACTTCCACGAAGACACAAAAACGTCCATGAAGAGACAGAAACATCCACAAAGACACAAAAACGTCCATGAAGAGACAGAAACATCCACAAAGACACAAAAACATCCACTAAGAGACAGAAACATCCACAAAGACACAAAAACATCCACAAAGAGACAGAAACATCCACGAAGACACAAAAACATCCACAAAGACACAAAAACGTCCATGAAGAGACAGAAACATCCACAAAGACACAAAAACATCCACTAAGAGACAGAAACATCCACTAAGACACAAAAACATCCACAAAGACACAAAAACATCCACTAAGAGACAGAAACATCCACGAAGACACAAAAACATCCACAAGGAGACAGAAACATCCACGAAGACACAAAAACTTCCACAAAGACAAAAAAACGTCCACTAAGAGACAGAAACATCCACAAAGACACAAAAACATCCACTAAGAGACAGAAACATCCACGAAGACACAAAAACATCCACAAAGACACAAAAACATCCACTAAGAGACAGAAACATCCACAGACACAAAAACATCCACAAGGAGACAGAAACATCCACGAAGACACAAAAACATCCACAAAGACACAAAAACGTCCACTAAGAGACAGAAACATCCACAAAGAGACAGAAACATCCACAAAGACACAAAAACATCCACTAAAGACAGAAACATCCACAAAGACACAAAAACGTCCATGAAGAGACAGAAACATCCACAAAGACACAAAAACATCCACTAAGAGACAGAAACATCCACAAAGACACAAAAACATCCACAAGGAGACAGAAACATCCACGAAGACACAAAAACATCCACAAAGACACAAAAACGTCCATGAAGAGACAGAAACATCCACAAAGACACAAAAACATCCACTAAGAGACAGAAACATCCACTAAGACACAAAAACATCCACAAAGACACAAAAACATCCACTAAGAGACAGAAACATCCACGAAGACACAAAAACATCCACAAGGAGACAGAAACATCCACGAAGACACAAAAACTTCCACAAAGACAAAAAAACGTCCACTAAGAGACAGAAACATCCACTAAGACACAAAAACATCCACTAAGAGACAGAAACATCCACGAAGACACAAAAACATCCACAAAGACACAAAAACATCCACTAAGAGACAGAAACATCCACAGACACAAAAACATCCACAAGGAGACAGAAACATCCACGAAGACACAAAAACATCCACAAAGACACAAAAACGTCCACTAAGAGACAGAAACATCCACAAAGAGACAGAAACATCCACAAAGACACAAAAACATCCACTAAAGACAGAAACATCCACGAAGACACAAAAACATCCACAAGGAGACAGAAACATCCACGAAGACACAAAAACTTCCACAAAGACAAAAAAACGTCCACTAAGAGACAGAAACATCCACAAAGACACAAAAACATCCACTAAGAGACAGAAACATCCACGAAGACACAAAAACATCCACAAAGACACAAAAACATCCACTAAGAGACAGAAACATCCACGAAGACACAAAAACATCCACAAAGACACAAAAACATCCACAAAGACACAAAAACATCCACAAAGACACAAAAACGTCCACTAAGAGACAGAAACATCCACTAAGAGACAGAAATTGTCCAGAAACATATATACCTGCACAAGAAGCAAGATGTGTGTCTCTTTCAGGCTGGGGCCTTGCTTCTACCTTGGGGGGACAGGGGTCTTGTACATACCCATGTCCAGGAGCCCATCCCTGGGAACTGCTCCTCTCACATTAACTCCTACATCTCTGAAATGGGACACCAAACTAGCGTTTTCCTGGTTTTGAATCACGTCAAATCTGAAAACTAGACTGCAGCTGATGAAGACATGGAGGGAGCTAAAACATTAAACAATAGGTGAGATGGAATGATTCAACCCTCTGTGGTTGAAGACCTGCAGAAGTCCCACCTGGGAATCAGACTTAGATCAGGTCAGACCTGCAGTTCATCCATACTGTAACAAATGTCAAATTCAGTGTTTGGTCATGTTTCCTATGTTTCTCCCACATAAAGAGCTTGTTGTTCGCAGTAGCACAAGTGGATCACTGTGAGGGAAACTGAGCAGATTGGACAGATTGTCCCCTGAGACAATGACGACCACTCAGTCTGTGCAATAGTCATGTGCAGAGCTGGACTCTAAGACATCTAGTACTTCAACACAGTTTGGAGCAGTGTGTTCTTCACATATTTCCATATTTACTTATTTCTCCCTCAATAGATTTCAGTGGGAAATTCTGCATTTTTACTCCACAGCCGCAAATAAAAGACAAACTTTCCGAAATCAGTTGACAAGTTGACAAACTGTGTAACAGGATGTGTCATTTTGATTGATCGTTTTAAATATTTGTCTGGATTATAGCAGGAATCATTTATATGCATTTATGCTTAAAAGAGAAAAAACACAAGAAAAGGTTGAGAAGCAAACTTCAGTTCCACAGTCTCCATTTAGTAAATGGTTCAGAATTTATTGCAGTAAACAAAGACTTTCTTGGTACCAAATCAGCTTGTGTTTCATTTCAGACGTACAGAAACAGCAGCTGGACCATGACGTGCAGCTGTTGCCATGTCTGACGGCTGGATTATCTCTGAGCACAGAAACGTCCTTAATTAACCCAAAAGCTTCTGAAACTTTGATTTGAACATCTCCAGCTGGGGCTTGTTCTCCATCTTCTGCGGGAGGCTGCTCACCTTCATGATCACATCATGAGCTTCATCAAACAGCTTCTCGCCGAGCGCCTTCTTCACCCGTTCTCTCCAGGCGATCAGCCTCGGCCGGCCTTCAAACACATCCAGGCCAGATGCAACAGGCTGCAAACACACGGCACACACATTCCCTTCAATAGACGACACTGACGTTACATGAAACGACAAACTACATTTACATCAGAATATAGACAAATTCATCAGATTCATTTTCCAAACAAACAAAAATAAAATAAAGGTGATTGTATATTCAAATCTGTTCAGAGCTCCCTTAGTGGTCTTACGTCTGATTTCACACCCACAAGCCTAATCCCACTGTTTCCTGTGAACAGACCTGTTGGTTACAACAGTATTTTGAATATTCAGTTTTTAAAACATTCACTTGCTGCACATCTCTCCCCCAGCATTTCCTGTAAACTGCCCAATAAAATAAATGACATTACATTGTTTCTGCTCTGGGCATTAAGACCCTGCGGCTCATGCGGGTTATAAACCAGCTGTAAACAGGACAGAGGAGTGCTGCTCACTGCAGAGAGCAGGGAGTTGAAGACTGAGACACAAAGATGCAGAAAACAGAAGTGAGGTGGCTGCTGGTATGTGTGTGTGTTTTATTGTCTGTGACCTTGTTTTTATCTTCAGGACACACCCAGACCTTCATGTTCTCCAACACCAGATTTCTATTTGTTTTTTTAGTGTCACATTCTTCATATTTTCTTCAATAGCTGCTGTCATGAACGAACATTACTACAGTGTGAACGATGCACTAATCAGTCTGGACATATTTGCACTTTCCCACCTGTAGTTTTTATCTCTTATCACTTAATCTCTAAAGTGGGGCAGACTCCAAATATACTGCAGCCTACATTTCCCACAATGCAACACAAACTGGCACACCCTCCAGAGCCTCAGAACACATGATATAACTATTCACAGGCTGAGTGGAATCTCTGTGACCAGTAAAATTAGAAGTTATGGCTCCACATCACATTTCTAGTAGTTTTACCTGCATTATCTCAACTATAGCCACCAGGTCAGCCAGAGAGATGTTGTTACCAATGATGAACGGTTTGTTCTGCAGGAACTTCTCCTCCAGCAGGTGGAGCGACTGCTTCAGATCCTCCACAGCAGCGTCCACCTTCTCCTTCGGGGGCTCAGAGCCCATGACGAGAGGATACAGGGTCTGCTCAGACACACACACAGGTCAGGGAGCACAGTCACTTGTTGGACACACCAGATCAGAAGCATTTTGAACATGGTAAACCATCAGCATGTTAGAATGCTAGGACTCATACCCTGACCAGGAAGACTTTTGACCCGTGCGCTCTGAGGTTCATGTCCTGCCAGGACAGGTATTCATTAACCAGAGCTCTGTGCTGCAGGTCAGCTGGATACCAGTGATCTGGCACGATGGATGAGTGTTTCTGCACCAGGTACTGCAGGATCGCAATGCTGCAACAGAAAATAAGAGGAACTAATGACTGTTCTACCCACAGTAGACTGCAGTGATCACCATTATCAAGTCATTCTGGGACTCTTAGTCCCCCCCAGTATTCACTCTATTACTAGATATACCATATAGCACATATATGTTTGTTTATGCTGCTGAGTTCCTTCAGTGTTGATTCAAGAGTATTAAGCACAACAAAAGCCACTAGGATGGAAGCAGACACCTCAGATGAAGACTGAAACACCCCAACAGATTAAACCACAACAAGCTGGCTAAACAATTAGCACATAAGTGGAAGACTGTTTTTGTATTTTTGTCATGATCCGCACTTTTTTGACTTCCTGTTCCTTTTAGTTTCAAAGGATCATGCAGGACCTGGTTTTGGTTGATTTTGTTTCACTTTACTTTGACCTGATTCGTTTGATTTGTGTCACCTGTCCCTTGTTTGGTTTTTCTGTTTATATACCTGTGTTCATCCCCAGTTTCCTTGCCAGGTTGTCTGTCTTGATCTGTTAAGATTCTGTTAAACCCGGTTTAGATCTGCTGAGAAAACCCCATCCCGAGTTTTGACTTCTTGAGTTGTTTTTCTGCCATAAGTCTGTTTTGCTTTCAGTTCCTGCATTTTTGGACTACCTTTTCCCCGGTTTTGAGTTAAGTTGTTCTGGTTTTCTTTGAGTGTTTGTCACCGTCTTGCGTGTTTGTCTAGTTCCTCTTGTGTTCAGGTTTTTGTCTTGCTGCCCTGTTCTTGTAACTCCTTTGTTCATGTCTTGTCTCTCTGGAGTTTTTTTGTTCTTGTTTCTGAGTAAGTCTGGTGAGTCCCAGTGTGTGTGACCCAGACCCCCATGCCTTAATCCCTTTATGTCTCATGTTCTCCTAAAGTCTGGTGTGTTCCTGTGGTGTCTGAATCCCTTGTCTTGTCCCTGAGCCTTACAGGCCAGTGTGACCCCAGTGTGTGTGTGTGTGTGTGAGTTCCTGGTCCCATGCCTTGTCCCCTCTGTTTTATGTGATCCCGCTTTCAGCTTTCTTGTTTTTGTTTTGATACCTCGTTCCCAGTTTTCCTATGTTCTTGTTTCTGATTTAAAGTTCCGTTTTAAATAAAGCCTGATTTCTTTTGAACCTGGAGTACCAGAGTGGGTGTTATTATTGGTCCAGAGTGATTATAACCCTGATCCGTGACAATTTTAGCGGCCTTTGAAAGAGCAAACACGTTTCCATCATAGCTGAGTCTCTCACAACTTTCTCTAAAACATAAACATCCATTGTACCTTTCTGTCAGAATGAAGCTTCCATCCTTCAGGACAGGAACCTTCCTAATTATGCTGATTTTCCCAAACTCCTCGCTGTACTGCTGCCCTGAGACACACACACACACACACACACACACACACACGAGAATCACAGAAGTGGAGGTTTTCACTGTCTGATTATCTGTGTTGCCGTCTGAACATAAAAAAGAACTCATGCAAACATACATTAACACATAACTGAAACAGAAACAGCAAAGAAATGTTTTGTTTTTCTGTTCTGCTTTAAAGACCTTTCTTTGTTTTCTTCCCCAGCATGTCTCTGTCAGACCCAACCATTTGGGAATGCAGGAATGTTTAGTCTGTAATACAACCTTCGATCCCACCGCTCTTGGCTTGTCGTAATGTCAGTCATTAAGGAGTTAACATAACTCTAGTCCTCACCTCACTGGGTGAGACTGTCAGCTTTCTGGGTGAAAAGTCCAAATGTGAATCAAAAGCAGAAGCAGTTTTTTTTTAATGAACTTTTTAAATGCTCATTGTAACAGTGAAACGCTGCAGGATGTGTTTAGAGTCACGAAGTCACAAAATGGCTATAACTTATGTAACCAGTCAGATGTTTTCAGGTCATTGAGCTCTGCAAACTAGACGCACATCTGGTAACATGCACATTTCATGAAGCTCAAACTGCTGGTTAAAGGCAGAATGTGAGCTGAAAACCATGAATTCAACTAGACCCTGTGTCAGTCGGTGGTGTGGGATTTACCTGCAGCCAAGTCAATAAGCTTAAACTCAAAGGGAATCCCAACCACTTTGGCAAACAGGAAGACGGAGCGGCAGGGCTGGGAGTGCAGGTCGAGATAGAGCTCCATGGTCTCAGAGTGTGATGGCTGCAGATGTTGTTTCCGCTGTGTTCCCTCTGTTCTCAGTGCTGCTGAGTCTGTTCTCTGTCTGCCCAGAGCTCCACCCCTCCACACTGAGGCTCACGGGTTTTATCTGGAGACCTTTGGCCGTGGCTCGGCTGCTCAAGGCATCGTGTTTTGATCTGGGAGTGCCTCTTATCTGTGATTTATTTGCCTGTCCAGGGTGTACCCGTGACCTTCACCCAAAGAGAGCTGGGATAAGCTTCAGCAGATCCTTGAGACCCTGGTTAGGAATACGGGGGTGTAGATGATGGATGGATGGAGGTTTTGATGATGGAGGTGGAGAGCGCTAACATGCGGCTCCAGAATCTCCCACAGGTTCAGCTGGTTAAGATGTGGTGACTGTGAAGGTCACATCGTCTTCATCCTCATCACAGCAGTCAGTCAGTGACCCTTCATGTGGATCCTGGCAGAGACCCCTAATATCAGGATAAAAAGGTGATCACTCAGAACAACTTCGTACAGAGCTGTGGCAATGTTCTCCTTTACAGTATTCCTCGACTGCATTGTGTTGAATTTACATTATGCTGAGATGAGATAAACTTTATTCATTCCCAAAGGGAAAAATAAAACTGTTCCCACACATGAATCCAAACATAAGTCTTTCACTTTCTGAGAAACAGCTGAACATTTGGGGAACCTTTACTCTCCAAACCTGATTTTTGGATCAGGTTTATCCTGCTGCTGCTGATGAACTACAGTGTTATGCTGTTTTGACTCTAAGTGCATATTAGACATATGAAGCACACAGGAAGGAGGCGGACTGTGAAAACCCTGAGAAATAGTTTCAGAGCCTGGTGCTTTTAAAATAGTTCAACAAACTGTTCACTTACTAAATGTCTCACACATCAGACTGTAAATGAAACACTGCTGCTCATAGGAAATCTCAGTGCAATGCACACTGACTGTGTCTGGCCACTTATATGAGGTGCTAACAGTCCAGAGACGGGTCCCACCTGGTCAGACCAGCAGCCAATCACAGGACTGAAACACAGAGACAGACACTCACATTCACACCTAGGGGGCAATTTAGAGTCACCAACCAACCTGACCCTAATCCTGACCTGCATGTGTTTGGACTGTGGGAGGAGAAAACCCACACAGACACAGGGACAACATGCAGACTCCACACAGAAAGGCCCCGGGTCCACCTGGGTTCAGACCCTAATCCTGACCTGCATGTGTTTGGACTGTGGGAGGAGAAAACCCACACAGACACAGGGACAACATGCAGACTCCACACAGAAAGGCCCCGGGTCCACCTGGGTTCAGACCCTAATCCTGACCTGCATGTGTTTGGACTGTGGGAGGAGAAAACCCACACAGACACAGGGACAACATGCAGACTCCACACAGAAAGGCCCCGGGTCCACCTGGGTTCAGACCCTAATCCTGACCTGCATGTGTTTGGACTGTGGGAGGAGAAAACCCACACAGACACAGGGACAACATGCAGACTCCACACAGAAAGGCCCCGGGTCCACCTGGGTTCAGACCCTAATCCTGACCTGCATGTGTTTGGACTGTGGGAGGAGAAAACCCACACAGACACAGGGACAACATGCAGACTCCACACAGAAAGGCCCCGGGTCCACTCCCCTGAAAGATCTTTTAGGGTTGAAGATGTTAAGCACAATGCTCTCAGTGCAGATATGCACGAGAGGGCTGAGAATTATTACCCCTGCAGGACGTTGGCAAAACAGACCTCGTCATAGACCTTTGGATTCTCAGCTAAATTGATTCCTCCTGCTCGTGTTTGCTGAAATACCAGCAACCTGTTAAAGGCAAGAATTTCACATGTATCACACACAGATGTTGAAAAATTACAGAACCATCACATTCACTTATATCTGGGTATTTCAAAACATAGGAAACACAGACAGCACTTCCACCATGAGGGGGTATAGCTCAGTGGTAGAGCATTTGACTGCATAACAAAAGGTCTCCGGTTCAAATCCAGATACCCCCTGAAACTTATATTCATTCTCCAGAGTCTAAAAAATAACATGCACATAGTAGAAGCTCTCCTGGGTATTCATGTTGAAACCTTTCATCAGGATGTCTGATCTTTATCTTCGGTTGCACCAACCACACGCTGTCTTCCCCTGACATGCAGCTACAACACAAGTTTGTTTACCTAGTTTCTAGTTCCCTGCACTGTGACACTGGCACTCTCTCTGTCTGACCTGTGCAAGCTGCTGCCAGTCAAACACAGGCAGTGACACTGCAACTAAAATGTCAAAAAAGAAGACGACCTTGGTTAAAGGACCACAAATAGATGCAAAGCGACCACAAACAGACCTAAACCGACCACAGAAACACAAAGCTGCTGCAGAGACTGTCCATGAAAACAAAACACCCATCGACACATATAACGTCATGTCACATAGAAACAAGAGGTAGGTCTTTTACCTGTTTTCTCTGCCCTGCTGTGCAGCCTGCTGCAGACCCTCCAGCTGCTGAAACATCCGGTTCTCTTGTGAAGCCGTGGAGCATTTCTGTTTCTGTTTGTACTGAGAAGTGAGACCCTTCTTCTGGAAGCTGAGCTGGTGCCACGTGGTGGCTAACACCTCACAAACACACTTTATGCTGTTTATGCTTTTCATTTGTTGTTTCTCATGTATAATTTAATATTTGAGGTATAGAGATCATGAAAGTGCATTTAGGACAAAACATACGTCTCTAACAAACTCTGAGCTGTTGCATGAAAAGTTTTAGAAGCAAACTTCAGTTTCACAGTTTCCATCCATCCATCCATCATCTATACCTGCTTACTCCTCACACACTCACACTCACTCCTATGGACTCCACAGTTTCCATTTGGTAAATTCCAAGAGTTTGTTCAGAGTTTATTGCATTAAACACAGACTTGTTATCAAATCAGATTGTGTTTCATTTCAGACTTAAAGTAACCGCAGGTCTGTCGGCTGGACCTAATTTAGACAAACATGTCTAAGGTTTTTTACTCAGTGTGGATGCACAGATGTGCAGTCACATTTTAACCTTGGAGCTGGTTAAAAAATTTCAGTATATCGTGACAAAGATGTACAAGAAGTCTGCTAAAAACCCCCAAACCCCAAACCTGAAATCAGAAACAAAGATTACATTTGACATCAGGCACTGTCAGATTATCTCTGAGCACAGAAACGTCCTTAATTAACCCAAAACCTTCTGAATCTTTGATTTGAACATCTCCAGATGGGGGTGGTTCTCCATCTTCTGCGGGAGGCTGCTCACCTTCATGATCACATCATGAGCTTCATCAAACAGCTTCTCGCCGAGCGCCTTCTTCACCCGTTCTCTCCAGGCGATCAGCCTCGGCCGGCCTTCAAACACATCCAGGCCAGATCCAACAGGCTGCAAAGAAACACAGCCTGAATACACTGCTTGGAGGAGCTTTAATTCAGCTGCAAACAGGACAGAGAATCTTTGCAGGTAGCAGATAGCAGGGAGTTAAAATAGTTCAGTCAGCAGGTGAGGAAGGGGTGAATAACAGTTTCTGGGGTGCTGCCTCATCTTGAAAATGAAAAGGTGCAGAATAAAGAACTCATGTGTTCATCTAAGCTGAGGCTGCTTTGAATAAATGTTTTAGTTCTGACATGTACTGTTTTCTGTTTCTGTGACCTGATGTTATCTTGAATACAACTATGTCACGCTATTAATAACTTCTTTAAAAACTAAAAATCCAAAATAAAACTTACCCCAGTCTTATCACTTAATCTGTAAAGTGGGGCAGACTCCAAATATACTGCAGCCTACATTTCCCACAATGCAACACAAACTCTGGCATACCCTCCAGAGCCTCAGAACACATGATATAACTATTCACAGGCTGAGTGGAATCTCTGTGACCAGTAAAATTAGAAGTTATGGCTCCACATCACATTTCTAGTAGTTTTACCTGCATTATCTCAACTATAGCCACCAGGTCAGCCAGAGAGATGTTGTTACCAATGATGAACGGTTTGTTCTGCAGGAACTTCTCCTCCAGCAGGTGGAGTGACTGCTTCAGATCCTCGACAGCAGCGTCCACCTTCTCCTTCAGGGGCTCAGAGCCCATGATGAAAGGATACAGGGTCTGCTCAGACACACACACAGGTCAGGGAGCACAGTCACTTTTTGGCACACACCATCAGAAGCATTTTGAACATGGTAAACCATCAGCATGTTAGAATGCTAGGACTCATACCCTGAGCAGGAAGATTTTTGACCCGTGCGCTCTGAGGTTCAGGTGCTGCCAGGACAGGTATTCATTAACCAGAGCTCTGTGCTGCGGGTCAGCTGGATACCAGTGATCTGGCACGATGGATGAGTGTTTCTGCACCAGGTACTGCAGGATCGCAATGCTGCAACAGAAAATAAGAGGAACTAATGACTGTTCTAACCACAGTAGATGACAGAGAATCTGTGACTGGAGAGAATTCCCAAAAACTCCCAAGTTGAAAAATCCTACAACACCCAGGATGCATTGCACCTGGTGCATCCCAATGTCACATCCATTGGAGTTCTGTTTAACACCAACTTAAAAAGAGCTCCGCAGATTTTTCTTCAGTGGCTTCCATCACAACTCATGTTCTCATGTCTAATGCAGCTGCACCACACGAATATGTAGCATCAACCTTCAAAACACTTTGTCAATATTAGTTAATTCTGAGCACAATCCACTGTTGTACCTTTCTGTCAGAATGAATCTTCCATCCTTCATGACAGGAATCTTCCTAATTATGCTGATTTTCCGAAACTCCTCGGTGAACTGTTGCCCTGAGACAAACACACACACACCAGAATCACAGCTGTGCTCACAGGAAGCAGAGGTGTTTACTGTCTCCATGTGATAATCTTCCTCCACCCACTGTTTGCTTACAAAACCAGTCCACTTAACTTTACTCCTCACCTCACAGGGTGAAGCTGTCAGCTTTCAGGGTGCATGTGAAAACTGAATCAACTGCCTAGAAAAGATTTTTTTATGTTTGTGCTTCTAGAGCAAGTTCAGCTCCTGCAAAATGTGTTCACAGGGCTATAAACTGAAACTTGAAAAAACTGGCTGAAGCATATGGAACCAGTCTAACATGTTCAGGTCATTGAACTCTGAACACATCAGACAACGCATTTCATAAACCTCTATGTGAACTGCTGTTTGAAGGCAGAATGTGAGCAGCTAAAAGCCTAAAACCTTCATAAAACCTAATAAACTATGCACCAATCAGCTCTGCATGAATTCAACTAGTCTCTTCCCTGACCATGTGTCAGTCGGTGGTGTGGGATTTACCTGAAAGCAGGTCAACAAGCTTAAACTCAAAGGGAATCCCGACCACTTTGGCAAACAGGAAGACGGAGCGGCAGGGTGGAGACAGCAGGTCGAGATAGAGCTCCATGGTCTCAGAGTGTGAGGGCTGCAGATGTTGTTTCCACTGTGTTCCCTCTGTTCTCAGTGCTGCAGAGTCTGTTCTCTGTCTGCCCAGAGCTCCACCCCTCCACACTGAGGCTCACGGGTTTTATCTGGAGACCTTTGGACGCGGCTCGGCTGCAGGTTTTATTTGGAGACTGCAGTTTAAACTAAGCAAGAGGTAGTGCTAGAACAATCTGTGCTTTGGCCCAAAATTGTGTAAACACAGCTGACTATCATGGTTTCATCTACCTAAATCAAGTCTGTGATTTAGTGTCCTCCTTATGAGTTGACAGGAGCGGGATTTGACTTACACAGGGTCTCTACAGGTGTAAACAAGTTCAATTTAAGACTTTTAAGGCTTTTAAGGCCACTTTAAATGGAAAGACCAAAACTATGACAGAAATACAGGCTACCAAAAGTAAGATACACCAAGTAAACACACTGACATCAGTTCAAAATGAACCGTAAGGTAGGAGTTTAACAACATTGTCCAAATGTGTTTAAGGTGAAAGGAAAACACAAAAATTCTCAGAAACTAAATTATCCACTGAAAATAACCTACCTAAAAATATTATAATAACAAATATTATAATTTATTACATCAGTTCTACTGAAACTACAGTTCTAAATAAAATAAATCTATATCTAGGGCAGTTTCACAATTTCTAAGTGTATATTAAGACATTTTAAGACTGGAGAAGAACCTGCAGATACTCATGAGCTTGTGTGTAAAGAACATTACACTACATATCGTAAACAACGTGAAATATTCTAATAGTTACTTGCAATGTGTAAAGCGGTGAGAACAGAACCAGAATCAATCTAACTAAAATCTTTATTTTGAAACAGGGCGGTGCGATGGAAACCAGTCACTTTTCTCACTGTTGCCTGGTTCAGCAGTTTGCAAAGGTGGAGGCTGTTGCCTCTGAATCAACCCGCTGAGTTTCCTGACAGAAGGACACAAATATTAAATTCTAAAACAACTACCTTTATAAAAAAATAAAACTAATTAGAATGTTTTTATAAGCTCCAGCAGATCCCTGTGACCCTAAAATAGGAATAAGCAGGTATAGATAATGGATGGATGGATAGATAGTTTTTAAATATTGATTTTTTTTGTGTGTTTTAGGCCTTAAATGTCAAAATAAAACTACATTTGAAACCTGAGTCCTACTTTAAGGCATTAAGATGTTGAATTGCTTCTACTGGATTAGATTAGAATAGATCAAATCAAATCAGATTACATTACATTACATTAGATCAAATCAGATTAGATTAGATTACATTAGATCAAATCAGATTACATTAGATCAGATCAGATCAGATCAGATCAGATCACATTAGATCAGATTAGATAACACTTTACGGATCCCCAGGGAGGGAAATTCAGTCGTTTTTACACAAACTCTGGACTGTGCCCACAGAATCGGGCCTGGACTGTTTCTAGAGTCGCTTTTTCACACATGTAGCACACATGTGGGGAGATACCCCGGGTCAGATGTGTTCTCACATACTTGCTTTATGCGAGCAGTGGTGCCTAGATAGAAGTGGCCACTAATTAACAGGTTTTGAACTAGGGAACTGGTAGGGTAAAGTCAGCTAAAAGGCTGAGTCAGGGTGTTAATGCATGTCTGAAAAGGGCTTATGACTCCATCAGATATTTAGTCTTGCTGCATTATTAATTTGAGATCGATCAGATGCGTCCTGATTATATTGTATGAGTGACAAGAATCTAAAGTGCCTGTAACATTTGCCCAGTGCTTAATATGAGGTGATAAAATATTACTGAAAGCAGGGGCAGAGAACAACTTAATTTCCTGTGTTTCAAACCTAATTTAAACAGGCATCCACTGCCGTTCGAATACTTTAGTGAGACTAGTTAACAGCTCATCCGGTTCAGGACTCTAATCCAGCTGCAGCATGCTCTGGGTTTTTCCAAACAGGCAAATGAGCTGCCAGGAGTGTTCACAGTATTGTCACAGATCATGACAGACACAGTCCAGTGGAGAGTGATTCCAGTACCTGGCTGGTTGGGGGTCGGTAGTCTTTGGTTACCTCGAATGCTTTTCCCAGTGGAGTCACCGAGGCCCCAGACTGTTCCCTGGGGGCACAGCTCTCCACGATCTCCAGCAGCCTCTGTATCTTCCACTCACACACCTTCAGCGAGTCCTGCAGAGGACAGAGAACGGCAAAGCTTCAGTGATCCAAAACAATCTCATTGGCTGAGACAGGTTAGTGGGCAGAGCAACAGACTCCC
The DNA here is from genome assembly GCF_900324485.2 of Mastacembelus armatus. Lineage (NCBI taxonomy): Eukaryota > Metazoa > Chordata > Actinopteri > Synbranchiformes > Mastacembelidae > Mastacembelus > Mastacembelus armatus. The sequence continues at coordinate 23,890,244 of NC_046641.1, read as the reverse complement.
AGTTTTACTAGAATTGTTGAGATGCTGCGACAGGATCTGAAGCAGCTGGCCTGATGCTCCTGGACAACACTTTTTACCGTCAGGATGTGTCTGAAAATGATGGCTGCCTCCTGCTTGACATTTTCCAGCTTCCTCCTCTTGCTCCTCTCCTTCTGTAGCTCGGCCTCCAGCTGACCTGCCTCATTTGTTTTTTGACAGCACTCGTCTGACACTGAGACCAGGTGCTGTCTGAAAAGACAACAAGAGACACAACCATTGTGTTTCAGGTGCATCCTGCAACCTTTACAATAAGCAAAAGCAATATTTCACAGCTACATGTAACTATATGCTTTAACAGAATCAGGCAGCTTTATATGGGCATATGTTAAATACACTGTTAAAACAGCAATTTATATTTGATGGTGTGAATAATAGTTACAAGTCACAAAAAATGTTGAGGTCTGAAAACACAACAGATCCCATCAGACAAAAGTAACTTGACTGTCTACTTCAATGAATTAAGGCAGTGGAGTCGACCATGAACAGTAAAGAACAGGATCATAACAGGTTTATAGTTCTACCTCAAAAACTCTGTCATAGCCAGTGTGTGCTGCTGGAGGATGCAACAGTCCGTCAGATCCAACATCAGCTGCTGGCACACCTTTTGCAGCTTCTTCACCTCCTGAAGAAGAGAAGATGCTGATTGATTTTTTTCAGCCCTCCATGGTGATGAAAAACACCACATTCCCCACTCAATCTGGTCATAAAGTTTGCAGGATTTGGGCTCTTAATTAAGACCACATTCTCATCCAAAAACTGTATGATAACCAAAACAACCACAGCACAGCGGTTGTTGACTGTAGTTCAAATCCCACTGCCCCCTAAGCCAGAATCATTTAATATCAGACAAATAACTGTCCCCTTACATTCTTGTGGATGATGCTCTTCTCCCAGGACTTGTAGAGAGCTATATCTAAGTTCTTCCTCTGAAGGCTAAGATCTCTGATACTGTCTTGCAGCGTGTTTATCTCCTTCTTCAGGGCTGTGCTCTTGCCTTGCAGGAACTGGATTTCCTCTAAACGCTTGCTGTGCTGAGCACTCGCCTTCTTGTGGATGCTTGAGACCTCTGGCATGATGCAGCTGTCCACTGTGTGCAGTGTATACTCAGCCAACCTTTTGTTGGAGGACAAGGGATGGGTTTGGGTAAACAATAAACAACATTTAGATGCAACAGTTAAACAAAAAGTCAGATTAGACTTGCAGATGTAATGGTAGTCATCAGTTCAACTGTGTCCTAAGTCTTACTTTGCCTTCTTCGACTCTATTTCTATTTTCAGGCTCTGAATGGTAGCTTCATGTTCCTCCTTCTGACTAACCATCAGCTTCCCCAGTAACTGTGTGTCAGATAACTCCTGCACCTGCATCATCTCCTCCTTCAGCGCCTCAATCTCTGCCGCTAAAGTAAGAAGTGGAGAATAAAAGCTAATTTTCCACAGTATGATTACAAGACCACCTCCCCACACAACTTTCTAACATTAGGTTGGAGAGCTGCATTCAGAGTAAATCACTGTTTCTGTTCTCTTTTAAGAAGATATCAGAAATCAGAAGGAAAGAAGGATTTCATGATAGCATGATAGTTTTGAATTGATTCAACAAAATACCATGACATATACATCTATGTATATGGAGACTTTCTAAAACATTTTTGACATATGTTGTGACTGCCTCACCCTGCATCCTGGACTTTGAGTTATGCTTGTCAACCTGCTCTTGCAACATCTCTATCTCCTGGCTGCACTGCAGCTCCAGTGCCATCCTGTCCTCTTTGGCAGCCTGCTGCTGTCTCTTCAGCTGCTGAAGCAGCTCATTCACCTTCCTCTCCTGCGTAGCTATGTAGCACGTCAGGTGCCGAGCGATGTCTTTCGTCTCCTGCTCCAGTGCATTGTACTGAGAAGTCAGAGTCTTGCTCAGTTTCTTCATCTTATCACATCTAAGCCAACAGCTGCAGGATGAAGAGCGACACGTGGCTCAGGAATTTTATATATGAATAAACTTAGGTTAAAATGAAACACCGACTACACTAAATCCTGTATCAGACAAATGTCTCTACTATCTATCTACCTCTCTCTATATCCACTAACCTAGATATGTGTGGCAGTAGCTTGTCCAACAGAACCTTCACTGGTTCCAGCATTTTTTTTTATCACATATGACTAGTTACATAAATAAAACAGAACCTTAAATGCATCGCTTTAGCTCTATAATCAGTATTTTACTCTATTTTCTGATTTTAAAGACAAAAACAATCAAGAAAACATATTAAAGGACCATTAAAATAGCTAATTAGCTGCAATGGAAGAACAGGGCACTTCACATAGTTATTGCATATTATTGTACTTGCTTTTTCATTTTAATATATTTAATTATTAATTATTCTTATTGAAGACATTAGCTGGCTAATGCAAACATACGCTACTTCCATCTCGGGTAGTCCACGCTGAGAGTAGTTAGATGCTTCCTATACCTGCAATAAATGAATCTTTTACTACAGTAGCTCTTGAATCATCTGTAGGACCTCAGTTATGTTTAGACTGCTTCTCTCCTATAGATCTCTCTGAATTTACATCAGTAGTTGCTTCATCAAAATCATCAACGTGTCTCTTGGACCCCATCCCGACTAGACTGCTTAAAGGCACCCTGCCATTAATGAACTCATCTTTATTGGACTTGGTAAATTTATCTCTAGTATCAGGCTACGTACCACAGGCCTTTAAGACTGCAGTAATCAAACCTTTACTCAAAAAGCCTAGTCTTGATCCAGGTGTCTTGGCTAATTATAGACCAATTTCCAACCTGCCATTTATTTCTAAAATCCTAGAAAAAGCTGTTGCTAAGCAGCTATCAGACCACTTACACAGGAATGAACTATTTGAAGATTTCCAATCAGGATTTAGAGCACATCATAGTACAGAAACAGCACTGTTGAAAGTTACCAACGAGCTTCTCTTCGCCTCAGATAATGGACTTGTTTCGATACTTGTCCTCCTAGACCTTAGTGCAGCATTCGACACCATTGACCACAACATCTTATTACAGAGACTGGAGCATGAGATTGGTATCAGAGGAACAGCGTTAAAGTGGTTCCAATCCTATTTATCGGACAGATTCCAGTTTGTTCATGTCCATGATGAACCTTCCACACGAACAAAAGTTAGTTATGGAGTTCCACAAGGTTCTGTGCTAGGACCGATTCTGTTCACCCTGTACATGCTTCCTTTAGGATATATCATTAGGAAGCACTCTATTAATTACCACTGCTATGCGGATGACACTCAGTTATATCTATCTATTAAACCTGTTAACACAAACCAGTTAACCAGACTTCAAGCCTGTCTAACTGACATAAAGGCTTGGATGACCAGTAACTTTTTACTTTTAAACTCGGAGAAAACAGAAGTCATTATATTTGGGCCTAAAAATCTCAGAAATAACTTTTCTAAAATTATAGCTACTCTAGATGGCATAGCCCTGGCCTCCAGCACTACTGTAAAAACCCTTGGAGTTATTTTTGACCAGGACATGTCCTTTAACTCACACATAAAACAAATCTCTAGAACTGCATTCTTTCACCTGTGCAACATTTCCAAAATTAGGAACATCCTGTCTCAAAATGATGCAGAAAAACTAGTCCATGCGTTTGTTTCCTCAAGGCTAGATTACTGTAACTCATTACTATCTGGATGTCCTAATATCTTAATAAAAAGCCTCCAATTAATCCAGAATGCCGCAGCCAGAGTCCTGACAGGAACTAGCAAGAGAGATCATATTTCTCCTATATTGGCTTCTCTTCATTGGCTCCCTGTAAAATATAGAATAGAATTTAAAATCCTTCTTCTCACATACAAATCCCTTCATAATCAAGCTCCTTCATACCTTAAAGACCTCATAGTACCATATTATCCCAATAGACCACTTCGCTCTCAGAGTGCAGGCCTACTTGTGGTTCCCAGAGTTCTCAAAAGCAGAATGGGAGGCAGAGCCTTTAGCTATCAAGCTCCTCTCCTGTGGAACCAGCTCTCAGCCTGGGTTCAGGAGGCAGACACTCTCTGTACTTTTAAGGCTAGACTTAAAACCTTCCTCTTTGACAAAGCGTATAGTTAGGGCTGGCTTCAGGCAACCCTGAACCATCCCTTAGTTAGTTATGCTGCTATAGGCCTAGACTGCCCGAGGACCATCGGTGCACTGAGCTCCCCTACCCTAACCCCCCCCCCCCCCCCCCCCCCCCCTTCTCTCCCACCTCATGTATATTCCACCATTGAATGTTACTAACCTTGTGCTCTCTCTCTCCCCTAGTTTGTGCTCTCTCCCTCCCTCTCTCTCTCTCTCTCTCTCTCTGTACCTTCTGCAGGTGTCCCTGGTCCTGGAGCTGTTTATCGCTGATGTGCAGTTACTGGTCCCACCAACTTGCAGTGTCTATTTGTTGTTTATTGTTGCTGTTCTTTTCTCTCTGCTCTATCCACTCACCCCAACCGGTCGAGGCAGATGGCCGCCCAAACTGAGCCCGGTTCTGCTGGAGGTTTTTTTCTTCCGTTAAAGGGAGTTTTTTCCTCTCCACTGTCGCCAAGTGCTTGCTCATAAGGGAATTGTTGGGTTTTTAGTTTTAGTTTTTGTAAAGTGCCTTGAGATGATTTGTATTGTGATTTGGCGCTATACAAATAAAATTGAATTGAATTGAATTGAATTTTAATCCACAAAATATTTGGCATTATTTTACAACCAAAAAAAAATTACGTTTAAAAAAATGTAGCTAACTAGCATGGTGGCACTAATGTTAGCATTAGCACAAAGCTAGCATAATTTTAGCTAAAGTTGGCTAACCTAACGTTAGCTACTGCCCACAAATAGCGTTAAAGCAATTTTAAAGTTATTAGTTAGATTAAGTTTGAGTATTTGAGTGTATATATTTAGCCCGAAAGACAAAACTAATTGTATATCTACATTTATATATAATTTGGTGCACAGGTGCACAGCTAGCACGGCTAGCACAAGCTAGCTAACCTCTCCAGCTGCTCGTCCAGATATCGAATCTGCGTCAAATACAGCGACTTCTCCTGGTCCACAGAATCAGTTGAGTCCACCATAGCTGTGTATTTGTCTCTGGCCTGTATATTTTTATGTTTATGTTGTTTCAGGACGTTTTTAAAGACAAATCTAGTTCAATCTAAATAAATCTAACGCTAACGCTAGTTACATTTGACCAGAAACTAACAACTGTTGCTAGGGAATGGTACATTCAGGGACCTCTTGTAAAGTTCTAAACTTGGCAGCATCAAAACTACATAACACTATATAATATAATTACATAATTAGTGAGTTTTAAAAGACAAATCTAATGTTTAAATAAATAAAATATACATATATATTCTACATTACAAAAAAAACAAATAAATAAATTATAAATCAATCTTTTTTATTTGATTTCTGATAGAATATTTATATTTTGCTCATATACATTTTTGTCACTTTATTATAATACAATGTTTATTATTAGATTTATTTTTACTGACAGTGACATATTCTGATGAACCAATCTTACAGCCGTCTACCACTGAAAAGCACCAAGAAATGACTTAGAGCTGCAAAAATGTCAATCAGAAAAACATGTATGCTAAAGTTTCAGTTCAGACATGTAGGATATGCAGTTGTGCAGGGCAGTGGTTGAATCTGCAGCTTATTCACATTGTGACTAAAATCCTGTCCATAGTGTTTAGTGGGAGAAGCAGCATTGTTGGATGATACTGGTGTAGGTCTTTAGAAGATTTAGATGTTGATGCTGACATGGAATAAAGGAATTCCATTGGATAGTGACACGAGACATGTATTAACTTACTGTATGAATCTAAGTCAATGCAGTATCATCCCAATGTCAGAAACTCTTATATGTATGTTAAAGTGAAGGTTCCCTGTTGTTGCAGTTCTTCGTCATCGCCAACAGAGGTCAGTAAATGCCTTGGGTTCCTCCATACATCAGTCACCAGACACTAACCTTCTCTGTGCAGTGGAAGTCCTACCTGGTGATGGTATCTTCTGTTGTCCAGCGCAGAGAAGACACAGAGGTGTTTATGAGACTCGCTCACCTCCATCTGGAACGCAGCCGACTGGAGCTGCAAGAAAACAACGGCAGTGAAAAAAGAAAGAGGTCACCTGGGTCAAATAATCAGGGCGACTGAGTGAACCATTCTGTGAAAGAGCTGCAGGAAATTCTGTGCAGAGGTGCAAATAAGGCGCTATAAGCTGTAGTTAATTAAATTTATTGATTACAACAGTGCCATGACATATAATTATCCCCAGACTCTGAGTGAATCAAATGACTGCACCAAAAATCCAACAAGTAGTGTACTCTATTAAAAGATTTAAAAAGCTAAATTAATAAGTAAAATGACCTCTAAACTGAAGTGATACTAAATACTTCTACTTCACTAAAGTTCATTCTACTTATCACTGCCTACAACTACATACAATTAATGCTGAAACCATTAGTCGATGGAAAGAAAATACACTGCCAACTATTATGACAGTTACGTCATTTTTATGTAAAAATCACATTGTTCCAGATTTAAAAATGTGACTTTGAAGTAAACTGTGGTTTGGCAATGAAGACCACATGAATTTCCATGAAGTACAAGAAAGCACAATAATTCTGCAGCTCTGTTTCCCTGAAAGTAACATTTACGAACTTAAATTGTGTGAATTTTGTGGATCAGCTGCAGGAATTTTATCTTAATGCCACAGTTAAAGATAGTGTTAAAGAGAAAACCGCTTAGAAATGGAAAAGATCTCAACCACACTGGCAATCAAAACTGTCGAACACCCACAGCATCAACCTTTATTTTTTAAATCAAAGAATCTGCAGCTAATTGACACATGCTGACGTGAAACAGGAAAACTCATTATTTGACCGCAGAGGACGCTGATGCATGACGTCCTCAGGGGAAAAACAACATTAGCAGCAGCGACACACATTTCTGGCTCTGTTTTGATCTCCTTTCTTTCCGCCGTCACCCCATTGGCCTATTTGTTGTGGCAAAGCCTGCCGGGGTCAGCCGGGGTCACGGCAAGGGGAGGGAGCCGGGGTTGATGCCGTCAAACCCACTATAAAGCCGAACGGTGCCTCCCTAGCCTCTTGCGGGGCCAAGTTACAAAGCTCTCCGTCAGCCTCCATTCACACGCCTGGTTTACATTAAACGGACACATGTGGTCTTTGTTTTGAGACGTGCGGCCGACACAAACCCATAACCAGCCAAGAGAAATGGATTTTTCAGGCGCTGGATTTAGGTTAAACTTTGTTCTGGGCCAGCGTTTCACTCTAAACAGGGAGCCTCGTAATGACAGGAAGCCTCACTGCCATGATGAGTAGAGACAGATATGCTGTTTCAGCTCGAACTTATATAACACATGTCAGAGTGTTACAGCTGCACGTCGCCATAAAAAGGACTTTTCTGTCCACGGTGGAGATTTATACTCCATGTTCTGGGACAATGCCTAAGTGTTGAGCTCAGGGGCACGTGCTGGGTGATGGACACATTAACTACAGCAGGAATCAAGCCTGCAACCTTGTTTTTATATCACTGGACACCCTGTTATACTCTGCAACGCTTTCAGTCAGCAGATGCAGTGGCCCAGTTGTCATGGAAATGTAGATGTTAAATATTTTCCTGATCATTTTATCCATGTTGGCTTAAAGGTTGAGGTTCAAAGTTCATTCCTGACCTTGGTAGCCATTACAAGGTCCATTTGGTAGGTATTCTGGAGCTCTTCGTGGATCATATTGCATGAACTTTATCCGTTTTTGTAGATTTAGGTCTTCAGGAACCAATGGGATTTGGCCTTGGCCCTGGTAAGGAGAGGAAGTGGGTGTAGGATTCGTTGACAATCATCTAGAATAAAGACTGCATGAGCCTTTTTTGAGGTTTGAGGTGAAAGATCCTTTACATCTCAATATGTTCCAGCTGCAGCTCATTTTCCTCCTTCATGGGACTTCATCTGCTGCCATTAAATCTTCTAAAATTCAGGAAACACTTCACAAAAAGCACGATAACGCATTCAGTAACCATGGTGGAAACTCATATCAGGGGAGTATTGTGTTACACTCTGCTACACTTCAATCACCTGAGACCAACAGGAAGATTTTTCTCACTTCACTGGGCGTCACCAAGCATGAACAGTGATCTGCAGGAACACACACAGTCACTCGTGTTCAAACAATGGGACCAAAATCACAGGTTAGTTTCCAGTTTTTGCTAAGATGTCCCACGTCGGGACAAGTTCCAAGCCAAGGCTTACATTTTGTCTTTCGAGAACAAACAAGTAATAAGGTGCCAAAGCATAACTTCTCCTGCAGATCATGCAACACAACTGTCTGCTGTCGGGACACCGGAGGAACTGATCTGCTGCACTTTGTAATGTAATCTTTGGGCTCAGGGGGAAATTCAAGTCATTCCAAGTTCCTGTGAAGTCACAAATCACTGGTGTTAACATTTAAGATTCACGCTTCGGTTTTGTCATGTTTAGTCTAAAAGGAACCAGATTTGTCATGAAACTTAAAAGAACAGCTTAAATTTTTAAGAGTATTCACTTTCGTGTGGCGTATTAGACAAGAAGACCAGTACCAGTCTGTCAGTAAGGGCCAGCAGGAACGAACTCTGCAGCTGGATTTTTATTTATTAGATTTATTTTTTATTTACGTATGTACTTATTCTTTCTTTTCATGGCTCATAGGCTTCTTTCATGTGTTATTTTGAACATATGTGTGTGTTTGCATTAATTATTAACTATCATCAGAGTCCAGCTGCAGATCATCTCCTCTCATTCTACACAGAAACAAATTTATTATAAAACCACTTAGCTATCAAACTAGAAAGTGGACCATGTTGTTTTTGGTGACAGACGTGTTCATTTTAAAAGTGGAGGTCAACCCAAGATCTTTCCATCTAAATCTCAGCAAAAAAGCAAATAAGCACAAAATGTCAAACTATTCCTTTAATCCACAGCACAGCAGCTGCAGGAATCAAACCTGCACACAAGCTTGAGTCTCCAACTCTCATGTTACTATCACATCCGAGTACTGAAATGAAATTTTATGAATACAATCTCAAGTTTGTGGGGACATGTGAGCAGAGGTGTTGACGAGCAGCCCTCATCACACACATGCAAACACCAATTCAGCGTTAGTCCACTGGAATGCCACGCTGTGCACTTTTGTTGTGCGCCTTTTTTTATGGTTTTTGCATTTTTATCAAAAGGAAAACACCGACCTCCATCGTGATAATCTGCACGTGATAAACAGGCCGAGGCCTCCATTCACATCGCACCAACAGCTGCTGCTTCAGGACCAGATGGAAACCACAGAATCCTTTTATCTGAAAGGATCTTCAGCTTGAGTTCACCTGGAAGAAGAGATGGTCAAAGAAGGATTAGATGTTGCCCTGGAGCTAACTTGCAGCTGTCAGACTGGGGTAATTATTACACAGATAAGGGTGTTCATGTCAGATTTTTAAAAAATCTGCACATGTATACTTAGTAGTAAATGTACACATGACAGGCTGAAATACTAAGTAGGACAAAGTGTTAATTCTTCATGTAGAGAATCCTCTCCAGAGGTTTTTATGCCAGTATGACGACTGTAGAGTAAAGCAGCCATCTTATGTTAAAATGATCAAACATGGTTTAAAAACTGTCCCCAACAGAGACGCAGTGACTTTGTGTGTGTTTTTGGATCTGCAGTATTTTTATTTTACAGTTTCAAACTACTTTCCTTAGGATGTTGTGTGAAACTCCAGCGTTTCCCTGCACCGGTGTCACTCAGATGCCGATCGCTGTTCATTTATTGGATCTGGCTGGGACTTTCATCCTGATTTTGAAGCGTCTAATCAACAGCTGTTGTCATGCGCTGGAACACTAGCCGCTCTTGTAAAAATACCAAGAAGGGGAATATATCGGTGCCATCTGCGGGGAACTGGAGATAGCTTGTTTATATAGCTCACATGATGAGGACGGCCAGGGCAGCGCAGGTTACGTTAGAGTGGAAAGAGCAGTTTGAAGTCTGCTCTCCTTAGACAATAAAGAGTTTATGGAAAGTTCAGAGTGACTGAAATAAGGAGATCAACAACACTCACCTCAGACACAGCAGAGCGGAGTTTAAGCCACGAACATTTGTCGGCTGCCTGCCTGAAGCACAAACAAATACACCGAGCTATCAAATAAAAGGTCTTTCATTCGTATAGAGCATTTGTCCTAATCGTTCATTCTTAGTGGCTCTTAAAGGTGTTTTCAGGTGATAAGAGGTTGTGGAGCATCAGTCACATCAGCCCCGTTATCTGCTCTCAGACCAGTGTCACAGAGAAAACCCTAGAAATAATAATAATAATAATAATAATAATAATGAACTTGAAGAGCTAAATCAGAGTCTGACTGACATTTGAACAATCCAGTGATCAGCTTCAGCATTAGTTTTCCTCTGTGTGTAACACATCTGCATGCACTAACATTAATTACAGTCAATGAGTAGTTTCACCTTCTTATAAAGCTTTTCCCCCTTTTCTCTTTCATTGCACTGATGTGATAACAGGCCTGATGTGGTGTGGAGCAATTCCTTTATGAGGCCTCTTTTTCATGTCCAATACCCTTCAGAACCCTGACAGCCATTACACACCACTGCCAAGCTCTTTGCTGCTATTTGTGGTTATAATTATAGAAATGATCTCAAACTGACTCACTGAACGTTTTTCTTGCACAAAGGGAAGGAGGAGGGTCAGAATCCTCCAGTGGGTCCGACTGGGGAGCAGCTGCAAAAATACATCATCAGACCACTTCCCTTTTTGTTTGACTCTTACACTAATTGACTTTGTTTCTGGGAGTGAGGTGAGCAGCTTGTTTTATTTAAAGCTGCAGGGAGAAGGTGGTTAGCCTAGCTCAGCACACCCTGTTAAGTTAAGGATTGTTGGATCGTTGGACCGTGATGGTCCAAAGGCCCCAAACAACCAGTTGTTGAAACAAGAGTTTGAGCAGATGAACGAAGCCAGAATCCACAGAACCATGGACCCAATCAGACTGACTTCTTCTTCTACTGTTCTATTTCCTGCAGAGTGAACTCTTCACAGCAGGTGGAGCCACTTTGCTCATGTCAGAAAGTTTATTCTGAAGCTGTAAACACAGATCTGATCAGATCAGCAGTTAAGGTGGAACCTGATCAGGATGATTTCAGTCAGTTGTGTCTGTTTCTGATTCTTGTGCTTGTCTTTGTGGGTCTCTTTCTGGAAGTCTCATTTAAAGACCAGGTGGCCCCTGTGCCCAGTGGAGCCACTGACCAATCCATCCACCTGTCCAGCTCATTAATTATCACTTCATGTCTTGTTTCTTCAATGTCAGGAGCCTACTGGTGTTTGCTTCAGCTGTAGGTTGGGAGTGAGCAGCCTACACTGGTGGACATGCTCTGGGATGTTTCCAGTATTTTTTAATTTCTCAGAGTGAATCTTACTTTCTAAGAACTATAATGATTTTATTCTTTTCAGGGTCATTTATGCCATGAGATAAAAAAAAAACTCTGCTTCTTAGGCTGAGTAAATTATTTTCAAACCCATCTAAAGTTCTGTTTATAGAAATATGGTCTGCTCAGTAAGAAAAAGAGAGAATAAAAATAAAATGCAGTCTAAGTCTTTATCTTAACACTTAACACTTGTGTTGACTTGGCTGTGTTGTGTTGTTATAACTCTGTTATTACACAGTTAATGCAGTGTCGTGGTGTCTATGGTGTTTAGAATGGGACACTGTGAATATTAAATGCAGAGAATATGAATAATATGAGAGAAAACACCAAATTCATCATCTGATCTAAGTTCACGGGCGCACGGCAGAGAAAGGGTTAAGAGTCACATGGTAGCGGGTGGTATTATCGGCACTGGGCTGTAAAAAAAAAGTGTGGATGGGAGGAAAAAAACTGCAGAGAACAAAGAAATCAGAGTGTATTTAAGGAGAAGTCGCTCGGATCCTGCAGCCGTGTGACTCCCGGCACTGCGCACCGCACACAGCTGCGCCAGAACCAGCCTCCCTGTGCACCTACGGCGGTGAGGATGCGGACTTCTCTGATCGTGTGCTGCTGCGTCTTGGCGCTGCAATGCCTCCGGAGCACGCTTTGTCTTCCAGTGCGGGGATCCAGCAGGTACAAAGTGGCACCGGTGAGTTGGAGGACGCTTTTCTTTTTTTTTCCATCTGAGTCGATGCACCGAAGAGAAAAGTTCTGTTCTGGCGCACAAAGAGTCGCGCTGGCTCAGCTTTGACACTGTTGCATGGGAGAAGATTCATTCATTTGCATTTTAATCTGCAGTGTTGACTCCATTCGTTCTCCTGCTGCAGGTGGCTCCAGGAGCCCTTTGACGCGCACGCATCCGTGCACAGCAGTTTGTAGATCTTTGGAGCAGAATTAGTCACTTTGCTGCAAAACAGCTAGTGTCCACCTGATTGCATGAAGAGTTAGTTTTAAGGGGAAGTCCATTTGGGCTTTTTTTGCAGTTACAAGTGCAGCCTGTCGTCTTTACACGCGCGCACACGCACGCCCTTACCCCGGAATCATCAGGACCAAAGTCACTTATGTAGTAATTAAGACAATGGCTGTTTTACAGGGCACAGGCACTGACCTGTCACTGCAATTAACCCTGAGCTGCTCTGACTTTGAAGAAATTACCATCATCGTCTGCTCAGCAGCAGCGGAAGCAGCAGCCGAACCTGAGGTCCTCTCCTCTGCATACATGCAGGATGAGGGTCCAGTGTTGTGGCCTCAGTGCAGCCAGGCCACATCCCTGGGGAGAGAAAGAGGAAAAAATAACTAAAGGGTGCTGCAGGGCAGGAAGCAGTAATAACAGGTCCCAGAGGCATTTTGTCAACAACACCATAAAAGAGAGGGGTCCTCCATATGGACCCGGCTCCATATGGACCCGGCATGGCGGCGTCAGGGGCACGCGTTACACTGCTGCACTCACCGTCAGGGTCGTGTTTTATGGCTCTTTCATATTCATCTGTCATGTTTATCCACCTTGTAGTCTGAGCCTGTTGTTTCACACATCTGCCCGTAGGCTGCAGCTCATTGGTTCATGTCTCCTATTCTAATAGTTCTGCTGTGATTTGGGGCTTTTGTCATGTTTACTCCACCGTCAATTTACATTTCTCCTGTAGTCTTCACTCTATCAAGTTACAACTTCCTGGAGCAAACATTTGAACTCTATTTACACAAAGTAGGCTGGTTCAGCCTGCATGCGTTTCACAGGAATGTCCTGTTTACAGGTACACAGAAAAATAAGTCCACTTTCAAAACAAGCAGGCAGCTCAGATAAGCAGCAGCAGGGAACAATGTGACGTTACTGAGAAGTCCTGAAATTACAGAGAAGAATGCCACTGTTGTGATTTTTAGGGATGATTGCAGATTACTGTTGGAGCCTGGTGTGCACATTAAGTCATTGTTGCTCCTGAAGGATGAGCTGACTACAGAACAGGCTGATGCTGAGATGGTTTCTGTATGAAACCAACCACGTGAGACCACCTCACGCTTTCCACGTCCACATGTCCGCACAAATTTGATCATCCAACAAAGTGCTCGAGGGTCTGAACTGATTCTGATTCCAAACTTTGGGGAGCGGGGGGTCCATGGATCAGGTAAAACAGAAAACAACATAGTTTTTCATAACTTCCTGAAACATCCCACCCACTTACAGGTGCCACTGTAAATATAATCAGTGTTATTCCCCTCAGCTGCCTGTGGCTTAATGTTGGGCCCATCAGTGTATTTCTCCACCAGAAACATGCATTTGAGTCCAAGTGGAGCTGATTTTAGTTCCTGCTGAACAGGGAGAGAGAGAACAAGACACATGAGAAACTACACAACCTTTGCCATGTGGCTTTCACACACAAGTGGAAAGACTGAGAGGAGGAAGAGGGAAGACCTGTGCCACACAGAGACCACACTTGGCTGGTCAGGATGCAACATGTGGTTCGTTGCGTCCGTGCTGCAAGAATTTCACCTGATCGACCGGTTCCCAAACCGAAGGTCAGGACCCCCACGACGAGTCACAAGATAAATTCGACAGGTCGTGAGATGATTAACAGAAACAGGAAGACAGATTTTCCTCTAGAACTTCCTGAAAGAGAAGAATATTCTTCAGATGGTTCTGGGCACACCTGGCGATGAGGTTGCTTCACTTGCAGGACTCACAAGCCAAAATGTTTAACAAGTAGTGACCTACTGTGACACATTCCCCATCCCAGGGAGCAAATTGTCACGGAACAGATGCTGCCATAAAGATCGGCTCACGTGAGATTTCGTGCCTCCATTGTGTTGATTTATTAGCATCCCCACAGTGTTCCTGCATACTTCTAATGCTTCTCCGCAGATTAGTTCACAGTAATCAGAAACCACGCTATTGCAGTGTTATGACACGTCTTTGGCAACGCTGCGGTGATGTGTCGTGTTGTAAACCAGGTCTCCACACACGAAAAATGATTCTTTTCTAGCAGCACACTGTCAGTATTGTGTTGCACCTGTGATGACAACTTTGTTGTGTCTGCCAGTGTTTTCACTGGGAAGTCTAATCTGTAGTTTTCAATTTGCTTTCCCATTGTTGACAAAAGAGTGAGTGATTACACAGGCCTGGACAGGCCTCGGGGTCTGAGGCATTTGGGGCAGCAGGATACACAAAGTGGCTCCTGTAATGGAGGTGGGGGGGGGCAGATAACCGAGTATTGCTTTTCTCACTAAAACCCGAGTCCCTGGGTTTACGTTTCTGTTTTGTCCCATCATGCCGATGTCTTCGAACGCGGTGATTGGTCAGGAACCATGAGAGCGTGGGTGACATCAGAGCCCGCCTGGGTTCCCATCGAGCAGATCTGGGTCACAGCTGCACCGGGCTGCGAGTGGCCGATTAGACGCAACGGGGGTGCTGGGGGCAGTTAAAAGGTACACGCAGCCCTCCTGCATAAAGTTAATTAGATGCTTTTCTTCTTCGGGAGGAGTCGGGGCCTCGGCCTAAATCCTTCATTCCTTCATTAACAAGCCGAGAGGAGGGGAGCGGGGCAGCCTGCAGCTGATATATTCACAGCTCAGGGGCCTCATTTCTAAAACTCTGCATGCTCAACGCCTCCACACACATTTCCCTTTATAAATCAAATTCAGCTGGAACTTCGTGTGCACTTTGGCGAGCCTCTTATTCAACATTAACCAGGAATTGTTAGAGCAGTGGTACAAACAGGGGAGCAGCATCTGTTAATGCAACAACAGGACAATGTCCAAAAGTCATGGAAATGCTAATCCCACTCAGTCTAAATACATTTATCTTATTTAACAGTAGCCAAACAACAAGACGTCTCTACTTCTCCATGTGCTCCAGCTGGAAGGAGCCAAACAGCCTGAACACATGTTGGTGTGAACCTACAGAAAAGTACCTTCGTCTTCTAACTGTGACCTGTACTAATAATTAAAATAGTTACAGCTAATTATAAAATGTAATAGATACATGAGACAGTTAAGGTGAAAAACCTGAGGGCTCTGTGTCCATTGAAGTAAAGCGAAGGGACCAGTTCGATTTGTAAACACCAGCTGTGACCTCAGGTGGGACCTAATGGTCCAGTTAATACTGAGCTTTTGGATTAACCAGCGCCCCCTTGAAGAAAACAAACTTGTGTTACCTGGAAAGAGTAACTGCGACGTCCTCGCTGACCTTTTGGCTCGAGTCTTATCGCCGTTCATCCGTCTCTGTCTCTCTCTGCTGAATCAAATAACATCAAAACTGTAAGAAAGACAACGTTACATGGGAAGCAGCACGAGCCGCCTGGTAACTATTACTCCCCTGGGGGGACGTGCTGTCATTAATTAATCACAATCAGCCATGAAATCAGCAGTTTCAGTTTTCCAGCAGCTACTTAGACTGATGATCTGTAAGTCTGAGGTCTCAGAGGAAGAGGGGTTTTTGTGCCAGGAAAGATAAGAGATCCCCAGATGTTTATATCACCTTCCACTGCCTGGTGTCTGTGATTCTCTGATGATAGCTGGGATTAGGAGAGTACGAAGCGAGATAACGAGGGATATGTTGATGAAACATCGTACACCCCCCCTGCTATCTGCCACAATAAACCCCCTCTCACTGTAAGCAACCCTTTGTCTGCGTTTTTCAATGAGAGCACACCCTTCAAATTGAAACTTTATCTGTCTCCTCAAGTAAACACTCACTTATGACTTATTTCCTACCATCCGGATTCATACCAGGCTGAGGAAAAAGCCTCTGAGTTTACCAGCGACTCATTTTCCTGCTGTGGAGCAGCTTCTTAGTATTTTCTTATAGTCCTAACACTTTCTACTCAGCTCCAGGTCCTTTGGTTTCTAACTCAATGATTAGTTTCCTGACAGGAACAGAGCCAGCACTGTTTCTGATTCCTCGTGTCTTTTGTCTCAGGCTGCATTTGTTTGCCAGGGACTATTTTCAGCAGCGGATTAATCCACACGCCGTCTAGTGAGTATTAGTAGCAGCACACAATACTTGTTAGTAGGAGACATTTACTGTAGGTCTGGAACTGTTTGTATTAATCACATGATCAAATATATCACACCGTATCGTTGAGCAGCAGCCTGAGCGGCTAATGATGATCAGATCATTCACAGAAAAGTACCACGGTGTGAAAATAAGCAAACACAAAGAATCAGCGGTAACATGTTGGTTTCACATTCAGTGTTTGTGGGCTTTTACCTGAAAGGTAGATAGAGAAGAAAAACAAGAAACATTCAAAGACAGAATGAAAATGTAGTGAGGGGAAGGTAAAAAGCAAGTACCAGAAATACCTACAACAACTGTACTGGGCTTAATTACTGCAGTTTTTAGGTACAGTACTTGAGTTGCCTGTAATTTCAATTTAAGAGTCTTTCTCTGTGGGCGGACTTGAAGTTGGACTCAGTCTAAGGTTTCTTGGTCTAAACGAGCTGTGAAGGTCCTGACTGTGTCCTGGAACCCTGCAGGGTCTGGGTCGTGTCGAGCTACAGCCCAGGGACCCGGGGGGTGTGGGTGGGGAGGCTCCAGGTACAGACATGTCTCTGTGTTGTCTCCGAATACCACAGTCAGATCCCCGTCCACGGCTGCTCACGCATCTTGTCATCACTGAAACCAGAAGCTCGATGTGTTCATACATGTAACGGATGCCCCCCCCCCATCACCACCTCCAAGACCACAACCACCCCCATCACAAACTGCTTCACATGTTCCCGGCATGAAGGAGCCCCCACGAGGCCTTCGGGCTCGCTTTGTGTCTCATCGCCGACTTCTTGCACTCTCAGCAAAAAGTGACAGACAGATTTTCCCGAGGGGTTTTTCTTTTTTTTTTCTTTTCTTCCTCCAACTTCGTCACAAAGTCTCCTGACAGGATTTGCATTGTCTGCTCTGAAATTACACGTGAACATGCAAGTCGGCCACAAAACTGAGTCACTGACCTGGAATCATCTGGGCGTGATTGCAAACAAACCCTTCAGCTTTCTTTTACAGCTGCGCTGTAGATTTAAAACAAACACATGAAGCTGTGGAGAAACTGCAAAAACCCATCAGTCTTCTCACTGCTGCCCGGCCTGACACAATGAACCATGTTCCAAACCTCATTTGACTTTAACCTTGAACTGCGATGTGGATCCTGTTGGGAATCAGGATCCACATCATCACGTTAAGGAATTTACTCTGTTGTGGAGTCAGACAGGTCAAACAGTCCATTTAGCATGCAGGCGGGAGGGGGTGAGTCCTAAAACCACTTCAGGCAGCTTCAGTCTAAACTGTGGGGACAGGGAGTCCAACATCACAGCAAACACCAGTCAGGCTGCTGAGCAACGTTTCGTCACCAGCAAAACCACAGCATCGCTTGTTTGCTCCTAATTGACTTGCGTTTACGTTAATCTGACAAAGGGTGAACTTCTGCCCCAGACCCCCAGACCCCCAGACCCCCAGACCCTCAGGGGCCACTGAACACCCAGGTCAATTATTGTCACTAAACTTGTGGACTTATGTCAAAATCTGGGTTAAGAGTTTAATATTATATATGTAAGTAAAACAACACCAATGGACCCAAATAAGACGCTGTGGCAGCACAGGAGAACTGCTGGTCTCCACAGGAACCTGGTGGTGACACTGCCTTTGGTGTGACTGAATATGGTTCACATGTTTGTAGTGGTGCACTCACGCGTGCATGAGAGACAAAGGCCTCACTAGCTGGATCAAACTCCACCAGGCCCTTTGAGCCGTGAGGATAGACGTGAAGAAACACAAAGAGGGGGGATGACAAAAGTCTAGGGACGACCCCGGTGTGAAGCTCCTCTAAGAACTACATACCTTAAAGCTTCTGTTTGCATTTGTGCCGCCAGCAGTAACATAAGCTGGCCCACAGTTGGTAACTTGAGAGAAAATGCCTGTGAACATTTCACTTAGACTCGTTAAAAGGTCTTTGAGTTCCCTTTGTCATGTGGAGGCTCGATAAAGCCTGAACATCAGGTCAGAGGTTTTGGCTAATCCATATTTGTAAAACTGGCTCAGTGTTCGAGACGTCAACACACTGTGGTCATTTCTGTGAACTATGAAAGCTCCTCTGGTCCAAAAACACCTAAAAATCCCCACTTCATCTTCTGCAGAGATGATCTGGTGGGGCCTGTGGAGGGTGAAGAAACAGAGGCTGACCCTGCTGGTTATATTTTCCATCATCATCATCATCATGTCTCTACTGCAGGAGAGCAGAAAACAGCACAGAGCTCAGACCTCCACAGAGTCCAGACTCTTAAACAAAGCTGAAGACGGAGCAGTTTCTCTGGGCGTGTGTTTGAAAGGTCTTGGCAGCGCGGTTTAGTCCCTTCATAACAACACTAACAAGCCGTGTAAAGAAAAGCTGTAGGACACGAGCAGAAACTTCCCTCCCTAATGTGAGTTAGTGCTTTGTGCGACAAAATAAGCAGGTGGACTCTCCTTTAAACAACATGGACTGCAGGAGGTGTTTGTTCTGCGATCATGACCCATCAGTCACTGGGTTTCTGCAGTCTGGAGCACATTCCATGAATCACGCTGGGTTTTGTTCCCTATTACCTACAACAACGACACAGTTTGAGCCCTGCAGGGCTGAGGCTTGTTTCAAAACACCAAAGACATGATCATGACCTCACTCAGACCAACGTCAACGTTAGACTGTTGAACATTTCTACGTGTTTTATATCTTACAGCGAGGTTTTGCAGGTTTAGGACATGGGGTTTGGTAAAACCGGTGCCACAGTCAGGGATTTAATTTTGTGTGGAAGTTGATCCCTCTGAGCTGATTTCTTGTCACAGCAGAGAAGCCTCCGTTTGACGGATAAAACAATGGGCTTCTTTTACTAAACATGTGCAAACTATTTCATCCCTGCACTTTTTCAGTTTAGCAGAATTAGGTTAATGATGTAAATGAGCACAGCTGCTACAGCGTACAGGGCCCAGACCTCAAGATAAACGTTTGTTGCAGTTTTGTGTCTCTTATTTTTCCTATTTAACATCTCCAAGCTCTTTTGCATGGGTTTACTTTGGTTTTCAGTTGCTTTGCATGTCTCTGTGGTCATTTTGGTCTATGGCTCACTTGTTTTTGTCTTTGCAGTCACTTTGTGTCTCCTGTTGCTGATTTAGCATGTTTGTTCGATCCTTTTTTACTCAGCACATGGCTCTTTTTTTGTTGTTTGATTGACTATAAGAAATGCTAACAGTCACTTCATACAGGCGCTCAGGTCCAGGGGCCCCTGACCTCTTTGGCCCCTGGCCCTGTGCCTGCTAGGCCTGTTCAGCGATCCATCCATACCTGATTCAAACGTCCAGACTGGAAGGTGGAGAGAACAGCTATGGTTGGGGAAGTGGAAGTGAAAGGATGCCTTATAAGCTCTTCAAAAGCTGATAAGAACTCATGGATACCACAACAGTTCAAAAGAACTTTATCAGGAGAGAGGTCAGGCATGCTGTGGTGGTCTTGCAGGATTATGTAAGAGAAGCTGTGGGAAAATTCATAGGATGTGATGATAGATAATTTGGCTCATCTCTGCACAGCGTATTGATAGCGTCTTTTCCCTCAGGTTGTTCTTTGCAGCAGCGGAAAAAGGAAATGCACATAATTTAGTGATAGGAGAACACCCAAAGGCTACAGTGGGTGCTGAGCTGCAGGCGTGGTCTGGCTCAGAGGCCGAGGTCCGAGCACGGTGAGGAGATGCAGGAGGGTTGGCGCTCCTCTGTAATTTGCTTCTGTGGAAATGAGCAGGGTCATTTCCTCTGGGGTGTTAACGATAATGGGACACACTGGGACCGACTCTTTTCTGAAACTGGGGCAAATACGTGGCTTTGTGACCTGGTTGTGTGGCGTCATTAAGCTCAGAGCTCAAAGTGGATTCAGAGTGAAGCCTCATATCCAGTCAGCTAAAGTCTGCTAAACCTTTGAGCTGAAGAGGAGTGAAGAAGAAGAAGGTGCTGCATCGTCCTTCTGTATTGTAATGTCATGGCTCCATATGTCTTTGTCAGCCCGTTAGCTCAGTGAGCTAAAAAAGCTGTTGCGGCTCATTAGCACTGGCATGTTTCTGAAACATCCATGTGTCTAGAACATTACAGGGCTTTGCTTTTCAGTCCCTGGTGTCCGACCTTTCCTTGGTAAAGTTTTGCTTCTGTGCATTTTTGCTTTTTCCTTTTCCACGTCTTTTTGTTCTTCCTTTCTTATGTGTCGAAAAGACAAAATCATTTTCTGATTTAGAGACGATAAGATCACGCAGCATGAATCTTTTAAATTATTTGCATGTTACATCTCCTGAGCTGTGTTGTGGTTCCAGGTTTCTGAAAAGTTCCCCGACCTGAAGAAGACAGGAGGAGTTCCTCACGCTCAGGACTATGAAGTGAGTTTGTCAAACAACGCCTCGAACACGTGGAACCGACCTCGCTGCGGCGTACCGGACTACCCTGTGCAGAGAAAGACGCATTTCCGGGGACAACACCGCCACAGACGCTTCGTCCTGTACGGAGGACGCTTGGACAAGACAGACCTCACCTACAGGTACTGATCTGCAGAGTTACATACACAAATACTCTTATCAGTGGTTTATGTATTTACGTGAACACGTTGAAGAAAAACACGCTGGTCCATTAGGAATATTTTAAATTTAGAACATTCCCTGTAGTCATCCTAAAACTCCAAAATCAAAAAATAGAAAATATAATTATTAAAAAATAAAATAAATTTGTGATGAACTTAGAAGACATGAGGCAGTAGGCAGCAGCTGCTTCCAGACAAAGAGCTCTAAAGCCCAGAGCCAGAGGAGGAGGAGACCAAAACCAGAGCTAAAAGAGAAGGAACACTGCTTGTTGTGTCTCTGCTGCAAAACAAAACAAAACAGGCATCAGAGGTTTGAAAGACTTCATGTTACTAAAGTTGATAAGAGATGAGCATTTCTGACTGTGTTGCAGGCAGAATCAATTAGGTCTTAGACATAATGAATGATGAGCTTGAGGGAAAAAAGGAAAATGGGACGTTTTATTTACTTACTTGAAAATAAAGTCTTAAAATCATGATCGTGGAAAGGGAGGTGCTGCTTTTCTTTCATCTGAGACCTTGGCACCAGAGTCTGCCAGTCGTCTGCTGGCTGCTGCCTCTGTGTCTGTGTCTCCTGGGGTCCCTCTCATTGTAGTCATTCTTTAAGGTAACAGTATATTGAGACAGGCAGGGAGAAGAAGAAGGGGGGTATGTGCATAGGGCTTTTCTTATCAGCACCAGCCACAGACTAATAAGATTCTTCTGGATCGGACCCACAAAGCACTGACGATGACAACTGAGAGTGATGTGGTTAACCAGGGTCACGGCAACAATCTGCAACGTCAAATCGTACGTCTGCAGGACCCGCTGCTTTTTTTGTCCTTGTAAATAACTAAAGTACGAGTGCTGAAAGAGTGCAGCCACACTAATGAGTCCCTGTTTACTTTTTAGTTAGAAGGCAGCGTTTCGAGCGTGTGGAGCAGGTTTTGGCGACACGTGAAGTCACGGGGGCTCAGCCTGGTTTACCCGTGTTAATGGCTGCTAACAAAAGTGAAAAGAAGCTCTGAGGTGGCTGCAAAACCTCAAGGGATCGAGCTTGTTATGGTTCAGTCACAGCTGGGGAGTCAGACCGAACAAGGTTTTATTTACATTTTTATCTGCTGGAAAAACATTCGTGATTTTCAACAGAACCAACAGGGAATGTGTCCTAGTAACAGTACTGCTGTACTTACCTTATATACTTCTGATTTGAAGTACTTTATATACTGCTGGGTAGCTGACGTTAACTACCTTATATACTTCTAATTTGAAGTACTTTATGTACCGCTGGGTAGCTGACGTTAACTACCTTATATACTTCTGATTTGAAGTACTTTATATACCGCTGGGTAGCTGACGTTAACTACCTTATATACTTCTAATTTGAAGTACTTTATGTACCGCTGGGTAGCTGACGTTAACTACCTTATATACTTCTGATTTGAAGTACTTTATATACCGCTGGGTAGCTGACGTTAACTACCTTATGTACTTCTAATTTGAAGTACTTTATATACCGCTGGGTAGCTGACGTTAACCACCTTATATACTTCTAATTTGAAGTACTTTATGTACCGCTGGGTAGCTGACGTTAACTACCTTATATACTTCTAATTTGAAGTACTTTATGTACCGCTGGGTAGCTGACGTTAACTACCTTATATACTTCTAATTTGAAGTACTTTATATACCGCTGGGTAGCTGACGTTAACTACCTTATATACTTCTAATTTGAAGTACTTTATATACCGCTGGGTAGCTGATGTTAACTACCTTATATACTTCTAATTTGAAGTACTTTATATACCACTGGGTAGCTGACGTTAACTACCTTATATACTTCTAATTTGAAGTACTTTATATACCGCTGGGTATCTTGGGAATTTCCCCCCAGGGATCAAGGAAAAAGTCCAAGGTTTGACTCTGACATGTAGTAAAGTCCAAGGATGAAGTAGCACAATATGGAAATACTCAAGTAAAGTACAAATACCTCAAAACTGGACTGTTTATATTTGTGATTAATTTGTAGTGAGGTAGGGAAGTAAAAAAAAAGAAGTGTTATCCTTAAAAACCTTTTTCAGTTGCAGCATGACAGACTTTAGTAAATAAAGTCTTATTGGAAAAACACACTATTTAGATTTCAAACTACATAAACAAATATTAAAGATGTCACGCTGTGACAAATGATGAGTAAACTTTGGTAAAACGTGTCGTTCATCTCCCTCTAAAATAATAAGCAGCTGTTGACACAGTCTGTAAAAATCTGTTGGAAATCCATCAAAAAGGACCAAAACCAATTTGTCCACGAGCACCAGCATCACCAGACCAGGCTGCACAACACAACATGTGTTTTGGATCAGAGCTGGGGGAAAACTACGAGTGCTGCCAGAGCAGATAGTAAAGACTGAGGGAAAGTGGATTCTCCAAAAAGGAAATTCTAACAGTTGATCCGAACGTCACAGACTGACGAGAACACAAAGGCTACAGGTGACACTTCTGTGCAAGAAAAAGAAGAGTAAAGCTTTAAAAGCTGCTTAAGCCTTAAATAAAACCTCAGTGTAATTATCTGGTAGAAGCTCAGCAATGTGGGTCAGATGAGTCACACTTAGAAAAATATCCCGTCATTAATCTACAGGGCGTTTGAGCGAGAGCTGATAAGATCAAAGATTTCAACCTGTGAACTTTGCACTGGGGAAAGTCCCCATGTGCAAAGCTGAGACACCGTTTGCTGCTGTGTTTTCACCCTGTGTGCAGAAATGCAACAAACAAACAGGGTGCAGGTGCTGCTTTTCTACACACCTGGCTTTAAACAGCCCAGAACCATCACGGCACAGCTCTCACACTGATGAGCGACAGGATTTTTATTGCTAGTGCCTCCTTAAATTAAGACCACACTTCCCATAAACCCCGCTGCTTCCTGTCCCTCTCGACCGTTCCTGCATGAAAACGACAGCAGCTAATAACAGCCAGTATAAATTCCTGCTCTGGACTGACAGCCTGTTTTTCTGTTTCGTGCCAGAAAATGCAGCGAATCCAAAGCCAGAAACCACAACAGCTCAGTTCAGTCCATCCTGAAAATGCTTGATACTGTTATGTCAGTAAGGCCCCAGGAGGACTAGCTGCCATAATTAACAAGTAACAACTGGTTAAAGTGCCAGAACGAACAGCCTGACACCTAAATCCACTTATTTCAGTATCGAGTTTGTGCTTTTAGTACAGATCTGGAATCAGGAGTCCGGATGTGTTTAGCTTAGCACAAAGACTGGAAGCAGAGGGAAACAGCTAGCCTGGCTCTGTCTGAAGTGCAGAAATCCACCTACCAACTGTGCTAAATCTCACAGGTTAACATGTTGTATCTTGTTTGCTTTGTCTTCACTGAAGCAAAACTTAAAACCACAGATACGCCAGGTTGCCAGGTTTAGTACCATTCTGCCACAACCAGAACCTGTGCCTCCCTGAGGCAACTGGCAACCCACGCTCTACCTGGAGAGGCTGCACACAGGAATCTTTTTCAGGGAACTATGTGCCAGATGGTTTCATGGCTGTGATCAGCTCAGAGCCAGAAAACAGTCCAGCAAATAAGCAGCTGTCATTTTTACACTTGTCCTTGTCCTTATCGGTGCTGGCAGGTGGACTCAGATGAGCTAAGATTAGCTGAGATAAGTCCACATGCTGGGACTACCTGTTCCCTTTCTACAAGTTATTCACCCCAGGACAGAGCAGCCAGAGCTGCTGCCCAGTCAGGTTTTGTATTTTACGATGGTAGGTATAAATAATACTACATTCACCCAGTACTTTGTGTTTGTACTGTGATGAGGAGGTTTCTCTTTCTTCAGTCCCTGGGGGGTTTTACCTGAAAGGAAAGGAGGGAGAGCCCGGGGGCGTCAGTAACAGCACACCTCCCTGCTGATCAGACGGCTCTAGGCGTCAGATTAGAGGGAGGCGTGCGAGGCCGTGCTCTGCTGCTGCTGCATCATGTGTATGTATCTGTGTGTGTGTGTGTGTGTGTGTGTGTGTGTGTGTGACACCTGCACGTGTCGTCTCCCGCAGGATCATCCGGTTTCCCTGGCAGATAAGCGAGGAAAAGGTTCGCCGCGTGTTTCGGGAAGCGCTGAAAATCTGGAGCGACGTCACCCCGCTCACCTTCACCGAGGTCCACAGCGGGGAGGCCGACATCCGCATCGACTTCAACAGGTGGGAGGCCCGAGGTGTAGAATGAGAAACCATCATGTCTGAGTCTGAACATTGGCTGTAAGTGGCATCAGAGCGACATGCAGGAGGTTACGAAGCTCAAATAGCATCTGAAAATGTTTCGTTCATTGTTAGGAAGATGACAGATAACAGAGCAAAAGAACTCTCTGCTGTTGTTGTCATGAGACAGATGTTTCAGCCTTAAACCACATTACGCTGCAGGTTGTTCTACCTTTCCAGTGTGACCAGGAAACATTTAGACATTATGAACACATTTATAAATTAAATCAAATTAAAAAAGAGGCGTCCACATCACAGCTGCTGTGAAACTGACTCAGACCTGACGTTCCCACAGTGTGAACAGGCCAAATCCAGATCAGATCTGGTCCACCTGCATATGTGGTCCTAGATCCGATTCCTGTCCGATGTGTGAGTGTGCGAGCTCCGTCAGAACGGTCAGATGGTCGTTTTAACGTCTCCGTCCTCTGCACACATCGCCTGTCGGCATCCTTCAGTGTGGGAAACATCAACATGGAGGAGGGGGGGCAGGGAGAGACCAGGACGCTTGGGTTTAATGAGAGATCTGTGTCAGCTTGGTTTGTTTATTCCTTCATGTTTTCCTCCTTTTATTATTCACAGCAGCCTTTGTTTGCCCTGCTGCATAAACACATCATCTAGTCAAGTCAAGTAGTTTTTATTCGTCATGTCAGTTCCCTGCAGGACAGACACGGTGCAACACGAGGTAGAGCCACACATTTCTAATAGATGTGGGAAACATGACAAACTGCTTCAGAACCGTGAGGCAGACCAATAAATTACAGATGTGTACAGATGTTGTGAACAATCCCATCTGTGCGTCTCACCATCACGGAAGAATCAGGAAATTGGAAACATGAGGAGGAGCGTGAAAAATGTTGTGTGAGGAAAAATGGGTCGGATGGAGAATTCATAAAATGTTTAATCTACAATGAATATTGTTGGGTTTAAATGTGTCAGGATGGGCTCTGGTAAACTGGGAGTTAATGTCCTTTTATTGATCGTTTAGTTAATCGATCTGCTTTTTCATGATGCTTGTTTACCTGCAGCAGCTGGATCATGTGTCCAGCTGAGACTTTTGTCTGTAAAGCAGGTTTTAAAGGTTTGATGTGCTGAGTGTCATCATGCTGGATTTATGCACCTGCAGGTACTGGCATGGAGACAACCTTCCCTTCGACGGCCCAGGTGGGATTCTTGCCCACGCCTTCTTCCCCAAAACACACCGACAGGGCGACATTCACTTTGACTATGATGAGTCGTGGACCCTCGGAAACCACATGGGTGAGTGTGGCGCAGATTCTACTTCTGATAATCCAGTCTAGGTTTTTGGAAACTGTTTGAACTTCCATTTCTTACTGTTTCACATTACATCACATAAACATCCATCCATCCATTATCTATACTGCTTATCAAGGGTCACAGGGGGCTGGAGCCAATCCCAGCATGCAGTGGGTGAGAGGCGGGTCCCCCCTGACACACAGAGACAGACACACACTCACATTCAATTTAGAGTCACCAACCAACATAACCTGCATGTGTTTGGACTGTGGGAGGAGAAAACCCACACAGACACAGGGACAACATGCAGACTCCACACAGAAAGGCCCCGGGTCCACCTGGGTTCAGACCCTAATCCTGACCTGCATGTGTTTGGACTGTGGGAGGAGAAAACCCACACAGACACAGGGACAACATGCAGACTCCACACAGAAAGGCCCCGGGTCCACCTGGGTTCAGACCCTAATCCTGACCTGCATGTGTTTGGACTGTGGGAGGAGAAAGCCCACACAGACACAGGGACAACATGCAGACTCCACACAGAAAGGCCCCGGGTCCACCTGGGTTCAGACCCTAATCCTGACCTGCATGTGTTTGGACTGTGGGAGGAGAAAACCCACACAGACACAGGGACAACATGCAGACTCCACACAGAAAGGCCCCGGGTCCACCTGGGTTCAGACCCTAATCCTGACCTGACCTGCATGTGTTTGGACTGTGGGAGGAGAAAACCCACACAGACACAGGGACAACATGCAGACTCCACACAGAAAGGCCCCGGGTCCACCTGGGTTCAGACCCTAATCCTGACCTGCATGTGTTTGGACTGTGGGAGGAGAAAACCCACACAGACACAGGGACAACATGCAGACTCCACACAGAAAGGCCCCGGGTCCACCTGGGTTCAGACCCTAATCCTGACATGCATGTGTTTGGACTGTGGGAGGAGAAAACCCACACAGACACAGGGACAACATGCAGACTCCACACAGAAGGTCTCAACTTCAGTGACAGGTCAGATGTGTCTGGAGGTTTATTAGGAGGTGCGTAGGGAAACAGGGAGGATATGAGTCAGTATGTTTTTAAACTCTCTGGGTGGTGTTGACACTGTATCGTCTCACCCAGAGTTGTTCTCAGACAACATTTTCAACCAGGTGTAATTTTGCATTTCTAATCTGCCCCACCTCCCACCTCCACCTTGCAGGCACAGACCTTCTCCAGGTTGCAGCCCATGAGTTCGGGCACGTCCTGGGCCTGCAGCACTCCCGCGTGCCAGGAGCCATCATGTCAGCATACTACTCCTTCTCCTACCCGCTGAGGCTGAGCGAGGACGACAAGCGAGGCATCCAGTACCTGTACGGAGCCCATCCACAGGTCCCGCCAACACAGCCACCACCTTCCACACCTCCACCACCTCCACCACCTCCACCACCTACCACACCTCCACCACCTCCTCCTCCTCCTCCGCCGTCGACTTTTCCTGTAACCTACCCAGAGAGCAACGAGATCGTCCCAGATGTGAGTGATGCAGCCTTTAACCACTGGGCATTACACAGAATTAGAAGAGTTTAAAGTGACACACATGCTGAAAATAACCTGTAATGTCAAAGGGGGAAAAAAATAAATATTCGATATTAAGTTAAGAACGAAAGGCTCTTAATAAGATTAGTCATCATAAAAATGCACTGTAGCGTGTCGCTCTGTGCCCCCACAGGATGAAACTGAAGCATCATGACGCTTAACGTTTTTAATGAAACAGCTGGAGGGATCATCCACCTCCATCCTCACGTCAGCACTTTCATTTGTGAAAACGAGATAAACCTCATGAAGGTCATGACCTGGGTTCAAACAGACCAGTGCAGACCTGACAGGACTCAGCATGAGACCTGATCTGATGGGGGATCTGAGGACCCAAACAGACCCAGGGATAATCAGACCTGAGTGAAAAACACATTCAAACTCAGCAGCAGCTTGATGTCCAATAATAAAGTTGATCGATTAGAAAGTAGTTTATGATGATAATAAGAATAATGTTCTAAGAATGTAAAAAACGACGTGATTCATATCTGTGAATCAAATTCCAAAACCCTGTAGGCGACTGACTTTCCTAAAACAATCCCAGCTTCATGTCCCTGGTCAGAACAAAAGTCCGGTGAAGTTCTCTGTCTCCCGTCTGCCTCTGTCTTAGATTCTTATCACGCGGCACCATCAGGTGTCTGATTGATCCCAGATTCACAGTGTGTAGGACAACAAGCCCATAACGTTCCCATCACGGTTCATGAAGAACTATTTTCAGGGGCAAGAAGAACCAGGAGTCCTACAGCAGGTTTATATTAAAAGCATCACCTGTATCCTCCCAAACACGCTGGCTCTTTCTGATAGAAATCTTCAATAAACAGCGTGTATGCTGTAGTTTCAGACAGGAACAGCTAGTGAGGCTTATTGATGGCTTTTTAATTGGTTTTTGAACAGAGCAGTAACCACAGAGAACGCTTGTTTGCAGGATCAAATCAATTTTATGGGCTTTATCCTTTAAGAGTCAGTGGTTTCTGTGGTTATAAGACACTTTATTATATTTTCAAGGCCCCCATTGATGAAACTACACCACATCAAACAGGAGTGTATTTTTGAACCACAGATGATGAATGAGGGTCAAAGACAAAAGTCATCTCTTGGGTCCCAGGGGCATTTCTCACAGAGCACACAGAGAAAAGGTTCCGCTCCAGATTTCTGTCTCGGAAAACCTGTAATTAAGAGGTTCCTCATTCCAATTCCTCATCGTGGCTTTGCAGCAATAAAAGCAAACTTTAGCTGAACGTTAAGAAGCACGAAAAACAAAGAAAAGGCTCATTAATACGCCAGCCCGCTGCAGGAAAACCTCTCACTACAAGTGATCTGTTTCCTTTCCAGCCCGACGTCTGCCACACGGACTTTGATGCCGTGTCCATGATCCGGGGAGAGCTGTTCTTCTTTAAGTCGGGCTACGTCTGGCGGATCAGGGACGGGCGTCTGGAGAGCGGTTACCCAGCGCTGGCGTCCCGTCACTGGAGGGGGATTCCTGACAGCATCGACGCCGCCTTTGAAGACAAGTCAGGGAATATCTGGTTCTTTCAAGGTGAGCCGCGAAGACGTTTGACCTGCTGTTATGTGGTTTTTGGTTTCATGTGAGCGTGAGATCACGGGAGGAGAAACCTCAAGATAATTGGACAGAGAGCATCATAAACTTTTAAGCAAGTTTAAATAGGTGTAAAAAGTTAATTACATACAGCAGTACTGTGATAATACTGCATTTAACTCTGTCCTGTGAATATTTCTACACGAGCTGAGGGCGAGGGAGTAAATGCAAATGGATTCTAGGGCCTTTTTCTTTGCTCTGTGTGAGTCACAGCTTACTTTGCTGCAGATCAACTGAATTCAGTGGGTAAATCTGTCTGGGCAGGTTAAAAGACTTTGTCAGAGCTGCTTCTCTTACCTCAGAGCCGGTGGGAGGAAAAACAGGTGCTGCAAAGGTAAACGTCTGATTTTGGTCGGCTGTTTTTTCTCAAATGCCGCTCTGACTGATCGCTCTGAAACCAGACATGAAAGAAGAACAGGGATCAGGTCGTAGCGATAAGGACATGAGGTTATATTCAACACAACCTGTTTAACGTCCTCCGCAGATGAGCAGTACTGGGTGTTCGATGCAGAGATGCCCATCAGGGGTCCAGAGTCCATCAGGAGTTTGGGTCTGTCTGTGTCCGGGATCCAGGCGGCGCTGCGCTGGGGCCACGACTCCAACTACAACACCTACTTCTTCAAGTCCGGCAGCTACTGGAGGTTCAGCCCCCGGGAGAACCGAGTTGAGTCCGCCTACCCGCGCAGCATGCAGGACTGGAGCGGCATCCCCAGCGACGTGGACGCTGCGTTCAGGGACATCTACGGTAAGGCCCAAAAACAACCACTGAGTAATATTAATGCCGAGGGGGGTTCAATTGACCTAATTTCACAAGATTTGCCCAGTGGTGCCTGGTTCCCACACAGTGACAGTGTTGTCCATCCTCCAGGATACGCTCACTTCATCCGAGGACGACAGTACTGGAAGTTCGACCCCGTTGGCATGAACTTTCTGGAGGGCTACCCTCGCTACATCGGCATGGATTTTTTTGGCTGTAGAAACGTCTGAGCCTCAGGTCAACAGTTTGTGGTTGTGTTTTGGACAATGAAGAGGAGTTTTTGGAACCAAGACGTTTGTATGTTCATACTGTGGGTTCATGAGATAAGAGGATCTCCTTTAATTCTGTTTATGCTTTACTCCACTTATTGATACTCAGATCAAGTTCACATTCTCAGGAAAACCAAGTCATGTTCCCTCAGACTTGGCAGCTCCTGCGCAGCTATACTCATATTTATTTTGCACATTCTGTCACCATTTGCCTGAGACCTGGGCCCCGTATTAATGTTAATGTGTGATACATGTGAACTGCACCGTTCTCACCTCTTTGTTCGAGCCTGAATTTGATTTTGGTTCACAGGCAGAACCAGCACAGACTGTTTTACTCCGTGGATGGACTTACTGATCCGTTTGTGTTCGTAGGGTGACATCTAACTTCCTTTAGCGGCTGCAGATAGCAGCAGGAGTTAGCATTTTGTCTGATACTGCAGCTTTAAACCCAGATAGCAAAGTTAAGTTCTTTCCTGCCAAGCTGACACACACTTATACAAACCAGAGCAGGAAAACAAAAAGTCGCATTAGTCCTTTAATTAAATATCAACTTCAGGGGTTTCACCCTGAAACGAGTCTCTCAGGCAGAACCTGACACTCACGATGCGTAGTGTCACAACAGTCGAGCACATTTTAGCTGAGTTTTCAGGAAATCTGCTGAAGAAACTGTAAATGTCAGCAAATATTAGGAGCTGGGTAGAAAATTGGAAGAGTTGCGCCCATTTTCCAGTCAGGTGCCGTTCGGCCGCTGGATAACCAGGTGCAAATCCTGGTTCCTGTTCGTTTCATGCATTAATTTGAGGAACAGCCTCCTCGTCGCTCCACACAGATGTAGATGCATCAGGTTTTCTCATCAGTGAGTGGAGTTTAAGTCAGGAGTCAGGATTTACTCTCTAAGTCTGTGGCCAGTGCACTTTTTCGCATTTTGTTTTTTTTACTACATGATTTTTTTCACCTTAGCCTTGCACAAAAGTTGTTTACAGTATTTCAACTTTTTCCCCATTCACTGATGTTCCCACTCATTTTTTATGCTTAAATTGAAAAGATGCATCAAACAGACGATGGAACAAAAACCACATGAGAATATGTGCGGCTGGTTTTTACCTTTAGCAGAGCAAAGACCTATTAAGGTTTGTATTTCAGGAAATAGAGCAACGATTTCAACAGGGAGGGAACATCTGACTTTTATTTTAAATCTGTCCTCTTGTAGTTTTCACGTTACTCCTAGTGTTGCTCTGTGTCAGGGTCTGTTGTGACTCTTTAACGTGATGCTGTGAAGCTCTTCAGCAGGAAAAGCTCCAGGGCGCCATCTAGAGTGCGACAGCCTCACCCTGCAGGTGATGCTTCCTCATCGATGAAGCTTTTGTTCATCTGAACCATGGTGCTCTGCTCGTGTTGGTCAGCGGGTCAGATTCAGGGGCGGCAGCAGGCGAGGAACAGCCGTCCTCAACGTGGTCGCTCCCAGAAACAGGCTGTTTTACTGAATTACTACAAGTTAGATTATTACATGCAAAGTACAAGTATCCATTTGAAGTACTTCAGTATTTCCGTTTTCTGCTACGTAAAGCTGCAAACTAATTTTACGTTGTCAGCTCAGCTGCCAATTAGTTTTCAATCAATTGATCGATCAGTTGGCATCTTAAACTGTATTGTTTTATAAGAGCATCAGTCCAAAGTTCAAAGGTTATCAGTGACGGTCACACAGACAAAGAAAAGAACTAAAAACAGCAAATATTTCACTTTTTGCTTCAAAATGTCAAATTAGTTGCTGTTCAACTAATCAACTAATCAATTAATCAGCTAATTGTTGCAGCTCTGAGGTTCTGTA
The DNA here is from genome assembly GCF_900324485.2 of Mastacembelus armatus. Lineage (NCBI taxonomy): Eukaryota > Metazoa > Chordata > Actinopteri > Synbranchiformes > Mastacembelidae > Mastacembelus > Mastacembelus armatus. The sequence continues at coordinate 23,857,608 of NC_046641.1, read as the reverse complement.
GTTTTTACTCCTCTGCAATTATTTTCCAGCCAAAGTCACTGAAAACTTTGCAGTAAAAGTAAATCCATAGTACATATCTAACACATACTAGTCACCATAGTTAACTTAACTTCTTCTTCATTGACCCCTCACATTTACACATTGATCTAGAAGTAGTTCAGACTAGCTCCACCTCAAGCAGCTATCAGTATTAATAATGTCATCATTAAATACACGATAATGTGTCGGTCAGTCACACAGGACGTTTTACTGCAGAATGAGTACTTCTACTTTGATATTTGAAGCACATCTTGCTGGTAGTATTTCTGTACTTCAGTAGGACCATCCTCACTTTGTTTTATTGCTTTTAAGGGCCTGAAAAAGTCACGTTGCGACCTCTTTGTGGGTGCAGACACCCATGTTGAGAACCGCTACTCGTGTTGCTGTGTCTCCGGCTGCAGTACAGTCTCAGTACAGACTGTCGTGTTAGTTTTCAGTGCAGGACGCTGACGAACCATCACACTTTTCATCTGTCAGTCTGTTGTTTCTCGACTCAACTCACGTCAAGTATTAATCAATGAAAAAAAATATTTATACACAAACAACTTGGCAAAGGTTTCTTGTACATACAGGCCTTTGATTATTATTTTTGTTACTCATATTTAGCCTGTACCCTGTACATTGAAATGTATGAACTGCATTTTGTTTTCTTTCTAATAAAACCATAACCTTTTTCAACAAACTGCTGCACGTAGAGATTAGATCTATACCTATATAGATCTGTACCTATCTATACCTGTCTGTCTATATCTATCTATCTATATATCTATATCTGTCTATATCTATATATCTATATCTGTCTATATCTATATATCTATATCTGTCTATATCTATATATCTATATCTGTCTATATCTATATATCTATATCTCTATATCTGTCTATATCTATATCTCTATATCTGTCTATATCTATATCTCTATATCTGTCTATATCTATATATGTCTATATCTATATCTCTATATCTGTCTATATCTATATCTCTATATCTGTCTATATCTATATCTGTCTATATCTATATCTGTCTATATCTATATATCTATATCTGTCTATATCTATATCTGTCTATATCTGTCTATATCTATATATGTCTATATCTATATATCTATATCTCTATATCTATATATCTATATATCTATATCTGTCTATATCTATATATCTATATCTGTCTATATCTATATCTGTCTATATCTATCTATATCTCTATATCTGTCTATATCTATATCTCTATATCTGTCTATATCTATCTATATCTCTATATCTGTCTATATCTATATATCTATATCTGTCTATATCTATATCTGTCTATATCTGTCTATATCTATATCTGTCTATATCTGTCTATATCTATATATCTATATCTGTCTATATCTATATATCTATATCTCTATATCTGTCTATATCTATATCTCTATATCTGTCTATATCTATATATCTATATCTGTCTATATCTGTCTATATCTATATATGTCTATATCTATATCTCTATATCTGTCTATATCTATATCTCTATATCTGTCTATATCTATATCTCTATATCTGTCTATATCTATCTATATCTCTATATCTGTCTATATCTATATATCTATATCTGTCTATATCTATATCTCTATATCTGTCTATATCTATCTATATCTCTATATCTGTCTATATCTATATATCTATATCTGTCTATATCTATCTATTGTCTGCAAGTCATTGCAGAAACTGCTGCACAGGAACTTTAAAACCAAACATTTTCATATTCTGTTAATATTTAAGTGAAAAGAAAGGTTTTTATAAGCATTTTCAGTGTTTTTTTATCTAAATGCTGTTTATCTTCTTAGAAAAAAGATAAACAGCAAATTTTTATTAATTTAAAGTAAAAAAAAAACAATTAAACTCAGCCAAATCAGTAATTTTCTTAAAATTACTACTAAATGTCAATTGTTCTTTGATTAGAACATTAGATTTATTACTATAATATTTCATTGAAAAGTTAAAGTTTGGCAGAAACGAAGGTCTTTGCTGGTACAGAATGATGTGGTGAAATTAAGTAATGAACTCTAATCAGTGATTTAACAAATAAACCGTATGAGCTTTTAAATTATTTCTATATTAACTGATAGTTTAGTAAACTCTCCGTCACTGCTTTAAATTTTATTTTAGTCTTCTATATTTGTTGTATTCTTTCATAAGGGACAAATCAAACCAACAGCGGCGGTAAATGTGGAGATTTTTCTCTCTGTGTTCAGGGATTTGGGCTTTAATGTGACTGTGACGCTAAAACGTGACACTTTGCCTGGGGTGGATGGGGTTAATTGATGGATGAAGCTGATTGGCTGCTGCAGCGCGGGGGGCGGGGCCTGTGCTCTTCGTTCAGGGAGCGAATGATTGTTGACAGAGAAGGAGAAGAAGAAGAAGCAGCAGCAGCAGCAGCGATGGCTCTGAGCTTCACTCAGGAGTATTTCCAGATCCCTGTGGTGACCCGAGTCTACACGACCGCCTGCGTCCTCACCACCGCTGCCGTGGTAAGAACCACAACAACAAGGGTCTGACCTTTGACCTCCAGGCTGAGCTCACACAGAGAACTGTTTAGATATAATTAAAATCATTTATTTATAAGTGTATTATGAATTCAGTTATGAACTTTGAGACTGTGTACTGTATACTTTACTCAAGTACAGTACACGTTTGTTTTTGTACTTTACTCAAGTATTTTCTTGGAATATCTCTTCATATTTCTACTCCACTACAAGAGAAATATTGTAGTTTTTATAACTTTACTTTCCAAATTAAGACTTTTACATGTAAAACACGACGACCTCAGAAAATATCATCCTTTGTTAGAAAATGAAACAAGTGAATATTATTGATGAGCAGAGCAAATGGAATAAATGGAATAAACAATATGTGTGGTAATATAAAAGTAATTCATTATGCACATTATAATTCCTATTTGCTTATTAATCTCATTCTATTTTATTTTTGAGCAACTTGAGGTCATCACTCCCTTCCAGCTGTACTTTAACCCAGACCTCATCATCAGAAGATACCAGGTGACATTTATTTTATTATAATCTCTGTCGTTAAAAAGAATCTACTGTTATTATCGTGTATTGGTTGTTTTTTCTCCTTTCCTCTCAGATATGGCGACTGGTAACCAGCTTCCTCTTCTTTGGGTCTCTTGGATTCAGTTTTGTGTTCAACATCATCTTCCTGTATCTTTTCTCACAGCGGCTCCTCGGGCCAAGACCAAATCAGTGTCTCAGTTAAAAACAGCAGCACAGTCCTTAACGGAGCTCAGGTATCGATACTGTCGGATGCTGGAGGAAGGCAGTTTCCGGGGAAGGACGGCGGACTTTGTGTTCATGTTCCTGTTCGGAGGAATCGTCATGACTGTATCCTACGTGTAGTTTTATACTGCAGTGATACTGTAGTACTACTTCTGTAAATTCTCAGGTCCCAAAAATCTGACTTCATTTTAAAAAGTATATAATAAAATATTTGTTCTACAGTAAAATGCCCTGTGAACTACATATTATATAGAAACATTTTTATGAAAGGATGTAAGAATAAGTCAGTATTTCTTAGTTTTTCTAAATAATTTCTGAATAAGTTGCCCTTTTACGTCGTTTGTCTCATAATAGACTTAATTCCGATTTGTTTTTACTTTATATTTGATTGTTTTCTTGGCAGGAAGCTGCTTCTATTTGCAGGAGTCAAGAGAAGATTATCTGTCAGCTCATTTTGCCTCTGTAAAGGTGATATTTAGCCTAAAACTGCAGCCGAGCGGCTCCACAGCAGGTTTTTCCCCTGACAGATGCTCTCGTGTGTTGAGTTACTGACTTTTTTGTCCTAATGAACTTGAGAAAAGTGTCGTCGTGTTTAACCTGAAAAGCTGCAGCTGTTCGCTCTGTTCGCCAACGTCCTCTTCCTGGGTCAGGCCTTCATCGTCATGCTGGTGTACGTGTGGAGCAGACGTCATCCGCTCATACGCATGAACTTCTTCGGCCTCCTCAACTTCCAGGCCTCCTTTCTCCCCTGGGTGCTCATGGGATTTTCGCTGCTGATCGGAAACTCCGTCGTGGTCGACCTCCTAGGTAGAAAACATTTCACCAAAAACCAACAACATCTGACCAGACCTTGTTCATCCACTCTACACAGACATAAAACCTGCATTATCAGACTGGCTCCTGGACATGAACCAACATGTCGATGCTGCAGCTTGTTATTATTTTTAAAAATGACCTTCCTTCCCTCCTCAGGTATCGGTGTCGGCCACGTGTACTACTTCCTAGAAGACGTGTTTCCAAAGCAGCCGGGAGGGAGGAAGCTGCTGCTGACACCAGAACTTCTGTAAGAACCAGAATTCATCCTACTGGAGTCCAACACTGGGGTTTAGACGTTTAGTTGTTGAAGGGGGAAAAAAAAAGGCTGGTTGGGACAAATCTGCACAAATTCATCCACTTCCACTTTGGACTGAGAAAAGTCTGAGGTCAAAATTCCAGCAAGGCTTGTAGTAGCATTTACAGTACTCGCCCCAGGTAACACGAGTTTTACACAGTGATTCAGCAGATTCATATAACCGTGCCCTCCTAACATTTACAAAATACTAAGAGGTTTTTTAGGGGGTTAATCCAACATGGCCTTGTTCTCTCCCTGCAGGCGGGTCATGTTTGACCGACCGGAGGACCCAGACTCCCACCTCCTCCATGAAGAGCAGCAGGATGGAGATGTGCGGCAGGACGAGGAGCAGCATGACTGACGTCAACACCCTGAAAAAGCACGACTCTCAGAAAACCCAGACACACAAGGCCAGAGTGCTTGTAAAAGATGCAGCAGGAATGGACTGGACTGGACTGGACTGGGAGCCAAACTAAGACCCTCAGAAAGTGCAAAAGTAGCTACAGATTTCCTTTGAAACTGGGAACATCCAAACTCCATTTCTGACCAATGACTGCACATCTTGTATTTGTACTTGGGGAGGACTGAAGGGAGCAGCACTGACCCACAATGCCCTGCGCTGCTGTCGTGTCACTGCTGCTGGTTCACACAAAAAAGCAGACCGTCTGAAATCCCATCAGCCCCGTCTGCACACTCTGCACTTTCACCCGCTGCCTTTGTGGGTGAAACACTGGGGACAAAATGGAAAGTGCTTAGCACAACAACACACAAACAAGTCTCTGTGGGACCCAACAACAAAACACACACAGCCATCTCTTACGGCACAGCACAGCTGAAACACATTAGTCCCAGCTGCAGTTTGAAGCTCAACGTCAGGAAACCAACTCTGCCTGGTCAGAGATCTAACTTCTGTCAGGTCCGAAGGAAAAGCTGAGTGTGAGAAGGAGAGAACGTTAGACGTTACAGTGAAAACTCAACCTGCTTTACAAACTGTCTCCTACACGAAGAGAAACAGACCTGTACCATTTTACACTAATATCGAAATAAACCTTTGACAAACAATATTGGAATTTAAATTGTGACAATTTACAGACATTTTATTTAGTTTTTGACATTATGTTCTGATAAAATAATGAAGGCACTTTCAGAAACAGGAACTTTCTCAGGAGTAAAAGTGTGATTTGCATTTTAACAACAGAGTCAAATAGCCCATTGACAAAGGCACAACAAACAGTTTGCAGTTGACACAGTTGCAGTTTGGGGTTAATCTTAACCAAAACAACTTCTGGCTGGGGTTTCACGGCCCGTTGTCTGTACTGTCTGTGCTGTTTGTTTGGTCCCTCTCACCTTCTGGGGAAAACTTGGGTTAGACCCTGGTTCCTGGGTCTAAAAGGTTCCTGCAGCTGAATTTGGTCACATCAGTGAACAATGTGCTCAATAAAAACAGCATCAAAAATCCAAATGAATCAATAGCCACAGAAATATTCAGTAACCCTTTCAAATGATCGACAACATCACCGGACAGCAGCTCAAGCTTTCACTTGTTTTTATTTTGTAAGAATTATTAAAATGTACAAAAAGACAACAAATACAACAAAACAATATATTATCTGAGACTGGTTGCGTGTTTTTCCTCCCTCTGTGGTCAGGTAAAAAGAGTCAGTGGTCAAAGTGAGACAGCAGCTTGTCCACGTTGAGGGTCGTACAGGAAACATGAAGGAGACATTTTCTACCAGGGTCTTTTCCAAACAGAACATTTAATTAATGATAAAAATCAACACGGTGAGCGGTGGACCGAGGACGCGGTCGAGATGGAGGAACATCTTTGTTGCTGATGTTATGAACCATGACGGCGTCATTACCTCAATCAGACGAGCGCCGGTCCTGCAGGGGGCGCTGATGCCGCTTCGTCTACCACGCAGGTGCCGTGTTCGCCAGTCGCCTCATTCGCCTGCAGAGCGAACGGAGCGTTAAGAACTGTCCATTGACTAAATGTATAATAAAACTAATAAGAGTCTCTGCAGCTGCACAACATATTTAACTTTTTAATCAAACTTCTGTTGGAGCAGACGAAACGTGATTGAGAGAAGATTGTGTTTTATAGACGAAGAGACGAGATGAAACAAACTCACCTTGTGTTTCTGTCCTGGTCTCTGATCTTCTTCTCCATCTCAGCATCTGTCAGGGTCTCCAGCAGGGGGCACCACTGGTCAGCATCGCCCGTGTTTCTTATGGCTATCTCCACTGTGGGCAGGGGGTTCTCACTGCAGAGCACCAAAAACAAGAAACACACACTTTTCACTTCACCTCAGGACTCACACGTCCTCTCGTGCTACCTGACAGATCCTGCAGACGTGACTTTTCCTTCTGGGCGACTCAGGGCAGAAGTTAATGTGACGCTGAAGCAGGTTCTTCACAACAACTAATTATAAAGACGTGTAACTCAAACATGAATCATATTTTAAATGGTCTGGACGTGTGTGAGCACAGAACACAAGAAAGAACATGAAAAACATAATAATCTAACGTCCAACTGTGACACAGATCTGCACCCTGGCCCGGGTTTTGGAATATTTCCTAACTTCACATCTTGAGAAGTGAAACTCAGACAGCAGGCTGTCGCCGACATTTCACCCAGAACCATCAGAGCAGCAGCAGCAGCAGAGCTTCATTTAACCTCGTCCAGTCCGAACATTGTGAAAAGCCGTCAGCAAACAGAGCTGCTGGTTTTCCATTAGAAAATGAAACGCAACAGCACGTGACAAAAAAAAACAACAACAACATGGGAGGTCAAAGGTCACAGCCATGTCAACACAACAACAAGAAGATGAACATTTCCACACTGAGGGAATCTGGCTCAACCCTCCCCTGGGACAGAGACATCAGACAACAACATAATCAAATAGTCCAACACAAAACATTAACAAATGATGGGAACATGCACCTTCTTATGCAATCGAGTAATTCAAGCAGCAGTCTGTCTGTTCTTTGCTATAATTTGGATTTAAAGGTGCTGTGGCCTTAAAGTTGACACCCATGACGCATGTGAGCGAAGCTTCTACTGAACAGATGGAAACACTGGATGTGAGCGGAGAGTTTAAACCTCCTCACATGAACACATGAAAAAAAAAAAACCTAATAACCACAGAGGGTGGAAACGTGCATCGATTCATATTTTCTAAACATCAGTTAAAGTCTGAACTGAATTTGGATTAAAAAAAGCACCTAGAGGTGTTCAGTAACTATTTCAGGTATAAACGTCTACATTAATCTAAACGAAGCACTGGCTACTTCTCATTTTCTGTCTGTCAATCAATCTCTGCTGAGATGTTGAGGGAACAGACCTGATGTGAAACTTTAATAAAAGGCAGACAGGATACCGTCTGTAAGGAAACTGACCTGAAGGCGTACGTCCTCTGGTGCCAGCTCAGCTGACCACGGATACTGTAGGCGATGGTCGTGACAAATTCGCCGCCCAGGCCGAGCTCCGAGCACAGCTTCAGGGCAAATTTCTCCGGGGAGTTCTCCCTCTCAGACATGTCCCACTCAAACTGGTCCACCAGCGAGATGTTCCCCACATGGATGTTTAACTGGAACGCAAAAACAAGCAGTCAACACTTAGTCAAGACTTACACTGCAGGAAGAGTGAAAGTTTACAGTGCAGAGCGCCACCTTGATGATGACCCTCTGGTCCATCTGGTCCTCCAGGATACTGTCTGTTGGATATGACTCGATCTGCTGTCGGATGGCGGAGGCGATGGCGGGAACGAAGGCCAATGGGTTGAGGTCCAGGTCGTCACAGAGGATCTCAGCAAACATCTCAGGCGTCATCAGCTTCTCTGTGAATTTCAGAGGGAAGACAGATGTTTTGTTTGTGGTCCCCTCGAGGTCATAAAGTCTTTGCTTTGATGCTACAGCTTGACAGAAAGTTACCGTTCATATTCCAGGTGAAAGCGTCTCTGAGCTTCTGTCCCTCTATCTCCATGTCCAGACGGATTGGAACCAGGACTTCAGGCTGAGTGGCGTTCTCGTGGATCACTGCTGGATCGTGGTCGTCAAAGCTGAGCAAGAAAATCACACAGCAAAAAACTTAAAAGATGAAAACAGGATGAAAGGAACATGTTTGTTATCTGAAGAAGGAAATCAGTTGGAAACCACCTAAAGATATTAGAAGTGCCCACAATGACCAAAATAATGACAATAACTAAAATAGTTTTTTATATATTTCAGTGAATTAAATACCAGGTAAATGCTGTTATTTGTTCCAACCCTACAAACCAGATACTGTAAATAAACGAGTCTGAGCTGGTTCCTGTTGCTCACCACAGGGGGAAGGTCCTCTTCTTGTCCCGGCCCAGTCGGCTGCGGTTGATGGTGGTGGAGCAGGGCACAGCGTCCAGGTGGTGAGAACTGTTGGGCAGCGTTGGAACCCACTGGCTGTTCCTCTTCGCCTTCTGTTCCCTGGTGACAGACATACAGACGTGTTAATATCATATCAATGAGATGATCTTTTCTCTTTACCATCTACTCTGATTCATTTTAGGACACTGTGTCTTATTGACATGTAGACATTAGTTAGGCTACAGACTCTACCCTGAACCCGTCCTGGAGCGTGGGTACCTGAGGTAGGCGGGGGGCTCAGTGCTGATGGAGACAGCTTTGTACTTCTCATCGTTTCCTTCAAGGATCTCCTCGACCTCCGAAGCCTTCAGCAGGGTCACGCTGGTGGCCAGCTGAGTGTAACCGTGATCTGAATAAGACCAGGAGTCAAATCAACAGAGAAACAGCAACTGGCTCTTCACTGTCTGATTCAAAGCTCAGCTAAAGACATGTTAGGGCTGCACTCTATACTGACCATGTGATGACTCCACTATTTTCTTCCGTTCTTCTACTGATGCCAGTTTCCTCCATAATGACGGGTATCTTTTATACAGGGAGCCTCTGAACATACGGAGGTAGTTTCCCACCTGAACACACACACAAAAACAGAAAATATTCAGGAAACAACGGGAGATCACTCTCAGATTTAAGAAGATAATCCATCCATCCATCCACCCATCATCTGTACCCCCTTATTCCTTAACCAGGGTCCCAGGGACCTGCTGGAGCCTATCCCAGCTCTCTTTGGGTGAAAGGCAGGGGTCCACCCTGGACAGGTCCCCAGTCCATCACAGGGCCACATAGAGACAAACAACCTCACACACTCACACTCACTCCTATGGGCAATTTTAGAGTCACCAATCAACCTGACATACATGTTTTTGGACTGTGGGAGGAAACCAGAGTACCTGGAGAAAACCCACACAAGCACAGGGAGAACATGCAGACTCCACACAGAAAGGCCCCTGATGGGCTTCAAACCAGGAACCTTCTTGATGTGAGGCAACAGTGATAACCGCGGTGCTGCCCCCTGGATGATAATTATTATTATTATTTTTTTCCCCCAGTGGTTCCAGTTCACCTTTTTAAAAATGTGAGTAAAATTACCTTTCTGGAAAATTGGTAGGGATTTCACAGAACAAAAAATAAATAAATAAATAAATAAAGATAAATCAATTCAGAAATACTGACTAATGACAGATTAATGAGTAATGTAAGTTACAGTGCCACACAGAATATTGACATATTTTCTATGTAACAGAGAAAAGTCTGAGTCGCACGTTTGATCAAGTGTGATCATAATAACAGCTGACAAATACATTTCTAATCACCTGACCATCATTTCAAACAGTCATCAAATCAAAGGAATAAAATAAAATATTTTCATAACACAGAAACAAGTACTTCAGTATGTACAGTACAGAGTAAATGTACTGAGCTCCGGCATGTAAAATGACAAAACGATATATCCAACTATGAATAGTATGAAATGTGTTATTATCTAGAAATAGTATAAGATGGCTTCCCCGTACATAATCCCGAATGAATCTAATTATCTGTAATGTCCATGTAAAGTTAATTACGTTGTTTGACAGAAAGTTAATCGCCTGAAAACAAATAAACTCGGTAAAATTCGCACTTTGCTTTGTTGAGCGTCGCACCATGTTAGCTAGCTAACGAGCTAACCGAGCTAACTAGCTCAGGTAAAGAAAACTTTCCAAAAAGGACAAACGTGTAGTGTTCGCTCTGTTACATCACCATATGAAATAATGAGTTTTATCATCGAGGAATCTTTAAGCAAATCAACAAAATAAGTACATAAATAAACAAACAAATCTCCGTGAGCTGTTCCCTCTATGCTAACGTTAGCACTGCTAGCTAAACAGCTAGCTGCTACCGAACCGGCTGCCAGGTAGAACAACACGATTCTGCCAGATAAAACAGAATTAAACAAACAGTTTGTTAAGGAAGTGAAAGAGCAACCTCGGATCCGATCATGTAAAACTCTCCATCCTCCTCGAGCTGAAATTTAACCGGTTTCTGTCCAAACGTCTTGCTAAGCGCCATACTGACATGAAACAACAAAGCTATGTGCCACTACGCATGCGCGAAAAACGGGACCGTTGTCGCTGAAAGATGACGTGTCAATAATCGAAAGTCTTCAGTTTGGAGCTCCTTATTGAATTAACTGCAAAATACCAGATCAATAAAATATATTTTTAATATAAAATTAATTTAGTTCTTTTACAGTGTAACCTAATTTCTGAGCATCTTTATCATTAAAGTTTCATATTAATTCCTTCATTGTGATCAATTAAGTATATAATCAATTATGAGTATATAATCAATTAGTTTAGTATAAGATCCATATTTATTTCAAGATTTTCATCATGAGCTTCAGTTCCAGTGTAATGCAGATGACCTCAGTTCCTTATGATTTTCCTTATTTTTAACACAAAGGAGACAATACGAGTCTGTTTACTTTTAGAAACTTAATGTTTATTTGTATATACATGAATATATTAATCTATAACCAAGAAAGGAGAGAATGTACAATGCAAAACAAATCTCTATATACAAATCAATAAATAAACAAAGACAAAATTGAGGAGGGTTTTGTATTCTACACAAGGTTTGTGTTCTGGGGGGAAGTAGGAAAAGAAGAGGCTGCAGTTAGAAAAAGTTCTGAAATCCTTTTGTTAAAATGGAAAATGGCACCCGAGCACAATTCAGGACAACTGAACAAAAGAAAAAAAAAAAAACACAAAATAAAAATAAAACACACACTTCACACAAGCTGGTTTCAAGTTTTTACTTCTTTTCTTATAAACGCAGATGTTTTTTTTTTTTTGTTCAAACTCGCACAGAATCAGGTCAAATCACAAAAGGTACGTCATGTCAACACAGGCTACGACGACACACAGACCAGTCCAACATCAACCTCATCAGCACGGAAACACTCAGGGTCAACAAATCCATTTAAAGTTCCACTCGTGCACAAAGTTTCCGTTGTCAGACTTAAAGCAGAGATGGAGCCGCTGCAGAAACGCTGCCAGGGTATAAACATGTTTTGGTCCAATCAAACACTACGGAGAAGAAACCAATGGCCCCTTAAAGGTATGTTCAGAAAGTGGAAAGACAAGCCTGCTGATATTCTATATTTTATTTCTAGTTATTTGTGTCTTATTTCTAACACTTTACACAAAACCTAGTGACCTGCTTGAAATTGCAGCAGCTTTTTAAAAGTGAAACTACTGGTTTGTGGGTTTTCTGACATTTTAAAACGATGATTTGCTGCAGTGCTTCTCGTCTCTTCTTGCCTCTTGTCAATTTCAAGTAGGAAAGACCAAAACAGTCTATTACAGACACTATGGTACATTGAAGGTCCTGTGCGAAATAGGAGGTAGAGTTTGGTATGAAAACTTTACATTTAAACAGGTTTAACAGAGGAAAGAAGGGTCCACACACTGTGCTGGTGACACCCACATTTTCAGGGATGTTTTGGGACCATGAGGTTTCCTTCACCGTAGTTTGGTTGGAATAATAATCCTGGTTGATAGTTTGATGGGAGAGATGCTTTAGGTTAGCAAAAACATCAAACCATGAAAAAATAAGAAGTTAAATTCATGAGAGGTTTAGTTTCTACAACAGCTCCATCTGTGACTCCTGACAAATATGTTTGCTTCAAGTTTTGTGAACAACAGACTAATTCTCCACAGGGAAATGGGTCCAGACTCTTTTTTTTCATAGTGTTCTCAGCCTTTTTTCTCTTCCAGAAAAATGTGACAACAGTAAACAGAACTTGATTTGTTTTCCACTGTGAAAGGCAAATTCATCTGTTCAGAGCAACCTTTCTCTCTCTTTCCTTGTTATTTTTGGCACATGACGGGTCAAGCCAACGACAGAGTGAAGGGCAGATGTTCACCATCGAGGGGTGACTGACGCTTTCTTTTTGCGCTCACAGTGCTTGACATGACGCGCCGACCAACAGGCGGAGAGGGCAGAGTGAAAGGGCTGAAGGTCACAGTGCTCAACAGCGAGGGATTTCACGCCACAGTGGCACGAACAACATCACCACAACTGGACAACGTGCCTCCTCCCGCTCGTCACCATATTGCTTTCCTTTTTTTTAATTTTTTTTTTTTTATTACTATTATTATTTTGGGCGCTTCACTTATTTTGATCGTTAAAGAGATCATGAACTTCATGCAGGTGAAAAATAACAAAAAAAAAGGCAATACATGGTTGCAGTGCAAGACAAATTTAGTGTTTTGTTGTGGTGATATGAACAACTCATCAGGAAATATCCAACCTCAGATATTCAGTCATAGTGTTTTTGGTGAATATGTTCTCCCCACATTAGTCCTACCTTTCCCAGAACGGTGTGTTAAAGTGTGATGTGTTTTTCAAAGTGTGTCTGTTCCAATGTAAGATGCAAACACTAGTATGTTTGGCTGAATAGCTAGAACCCACAGAGTTAACAGTGTATTACTGGATATCAATAAATCAATGAAACTGCTGATTTAGCAGAGAGAAACATGGACACTAAAATGGTTAAGTGCATCACCAAAACTGTGATAAGGTGTTTTAGGTTGGATTTTTCCTTTGACAGAAACAGACTGAGGACAGAGAAGTTTGTTCCCTCACCTGCCATTCACCTGGGCGACTACACACAGCCTGATGTTTTAGTTTTACAGCCCGACTTAAGAGCTTTTCTGTGTTTTTTCTTTCCCCACTCTGCTTCCAGATCTAATAATCATCAGTTCCCCACACATACTGTGAGTTAGAGCCCAGGGAGGACAGACTCTTCTGCCATCACACAGCGACACCAAGAGGAAACGTCCTGCAGGATAATTCAGCAGGACTCGTTCTCTGCAACACACAGGCCTGTCATGGCACATTGGGAGAGTAGTTAGTAATGAATATGAAGAATGAGCCACCATGTTGGAAGAACTAAACCAGTCTTTTCCTCTTCCCTGCAGTGGGAAGGTCCAGGGTTCAGTTTTCGTTACAGAGAAACTAAAACACTGCAGCCAGAAAGAAACCTGGGAATCTGACAGAACATCTTATTATAAATAGTTAATATTGTTATTTATTATTTTAGAAATGTAACTTGTATCCCAGAATTTCTCTGCTGCATCTCATTATTATATCAAATCCATCATTTTTATTGTCTATCATCAGGAAAGAGAGAAAAAAAACAAAAATCAACCAAACAACTGAGAAACTCAAGGAGGAAGAAAAGATGTTTGTCCAACATGGCAGGTCATCATGTGATCAGGAAGTAGAGAAAGCAGTGGCATTATTAGCAGCACCATAACAGCAGAAAGATGCAAAAAACATACAAATCCAAATGGGAAAAAAGTGTTGAGTCTATTAACAAAACCTTATGGTCCATTTCAAAAGAATATACTGCACAGTTGGCGTTAATTGATATATACACTCAGTTTTTTCCATTTTTGTTTTCAACTCACTTGTTCTCATTTCATTAACTGTCCCAGTCAAGTGCAATCAAAGAACCTTCACACTGTAGTGGTTACGATTCATCAACAACAACAACAACAAAAAGCAGTGGCATGAGATTCATGGCTGTGCCCACAGGACTGGATTTTGACTCCATGTCTCCACTTCAGACTACCTGACCTTTTTAATTTTTATGTAACATGGCAGCGTTCGGGAGTTGAGTCCAGATCCCTCCGCGTCACCGGTGTTAATTAATGCTGAAATGAGCCCGAGTGTCCGAGCGCAGAGAGAAATGTTCCACAAACACTGTCGACATCAGGAACTCTGGGGGGAGGTGGTAAAGGCGGCGGTACGCTCAAAACAAAAGCTCCCTGAAAAATAGAAACACATTCGAGCGGCCAGCCAGTTGACACGCCTGTTTCCTCACTGCTGCTTCATATTGTTCTTCTATGTACACTCCACACCAGCAGGGGGCGCTTATGGAGAGAGAAACACAGGGAAGAAGGCTGCTGAGGGTTTTGAAGTCTCTCACTGAAGGTGCAAATACCTCTTCTGAACAAGAGGCTGAATGTAAATCTTTAAGAGCTGACTGGGTGACGTCAAAATGTAAACAAAAAGTAAATGAAGAAATGAAGTGGAAGTTTTTCCACAAACCCAACACGACCACTGATGGAGCCCGACGCCACCGTGGCTGTGCTCCTCTGCAGTGGTCGACCTGCGGCCTTTCAGAAACAGCTTCTGCATGAGTGTTTCCTGCGACTAACTCAGTCTCTTAAAGTCCGCCGAGGCTCCTGATGACGCGACAGCTGTGGCTAAGTGCTAAGGTGCTCCTCTGCCTCCTGCTCATCCACAGAAACATCGCTCGGTCGTTTCTCCTCGGACATCTCGGTCGCTGTCCAAGCCAAAACTCATAATTCAGGTTGGTTTGCCCCCAGCAGACCTGAACAGAAAAGTTTCTTCTGAGGGTTAAGGGGGTGAAGGGGAGGCAGGATGTGGCGGGTTTCTCCTTAGAAGATCCCTTTAGCAATTTTCAGTCCCTTCTGCTTCATGCGAGGCAGCGTCGAACTGGCCACGGTTTTGGCCCGCACCGGCCGGCCCAAGCCGCGCTTCTTCAGCACAAAGTCATAGTTGGCAGTGGAGTTCATGGCGTAGAAGACGTTGGCGTTGTCCGGGATCCGCAGCTCTACAGACCAACAGAGCAGAGAGGAGAAACAACATGTGGTCAAACACAAACCTCGTAACAAAAATATTAATGTTAACGTTTGTGTTGAGGGTGAAGGCTTCCAGGAATAGAAATAAATAAAAAGGGCAGAATTCTTTGATACCATGTTTTTTAATGTCTTACCTTTGTCCTCAGAGATTTTCTGCATCAGCTCGTAGTCCTCGGTCTTCTCTCGCTCCAGGTTGTGTTTGATCATGGCTTTCCTGATGACAGCTGGAGTCTTGTCCTGACTCGTGACCTTAAATGAGCAACGAAACCAGTTTCATCAGTATTTTTCACATTTGAAGTCAACATTACATCTTTATTAAGCCCAAGACTCATAAATATCCAGTTCTATGTAAATGAGCCCAGGTGTTAAGCCCCGCCCACGACCTGCTCCCCAGATAACAGCCCTGTGTCAGGACTCCAGCCATGTTTGTGTGTGTCTGAGCCTCCTTCAGACCCAGAGTTCAAACCAGCTGTTAGCAGACTCAGACAGGTCAGGGTGGTTAGCACCTGGTGCCATTAGCTGTTAGCTTGTTAGCTGGTGGCTAATTAGCCATAGAGGTTTTATAAAGTTAGCTAGCTTTAAGTTAATTCTACGTGTTTTCACATATTCACAGTTATTAAGCAAAATGTGCAGATGTGTTTACAGTCGAAATAAGAATTTGTTAGTTTGTCTTATTTTCTCAGTTGAAAACGTAAAGTTGTCTAGTCGCTAAAAGCTGAGCTATTAGCAGTTGGCTAGCTGTTAGCATGAAGCAGCTAACTGTTAGCAAGGGGACATGTCTTATATAAAGATTAAATTATTCTTAAATAAATGTTCATGTCAAAGGAAACAGCCTGTTAGGGATAAACTCTCCACACACACCAGTCAGGACGGTGCAGGACAAATATTTGTGCGGCATAAAAACATTTTTGAGGGGAAGGAAACTTCAAATGGACCAAACAAACCAAAATAAATGTGAATGAATTTCCCAAGCAGGTTTTATTTTTTGTTTGATGTTGAAAATCTTTTGCCAAACACGATTCAGGTGAAAAAGAAAAATCCTCACCAGGATGCTCTTGTACATGTTGCCGTTCTCCACGTCTAGGCTGACCCTGATGATGCAGCAGTCGTCAACCTGCTGGTTGTACAGCGGCAGCGACAGCGTCGAGTAGTTGGACACCGCCGACACCGAGCGCTTGTGTGAGCGGGAGGCAGACAGTGGGGTGGAGGAGGAGACGGAGGAGGAGGAGGCGCTGCTGGAGCCGGAGGCCGAGCCGGAGCTGGAGCCCATCCCGGAGGTGTCCAGAGACGACAGAGACGTACACTCCCAGAACTGAACGGGGAACAGGAGGGTGGAGGGAGCAGTGAGGAGAAATACTGGACAGGAGGCCAACGTCTGCATTACAGCAAGAGTCGGATTAATGTCTGAAAGGAGTCTGATATCGTGGGCATTTAACAAGCACAGAGGGCTGAACAAAGAAACGCTGCCAAGCTGCCTTATGGGAAATGTAGGACCCAGGATATCCTGCTTCATTTCTTTGCATATGAATGTATTTAAATGGTTTATTTCTCTGCTGCATGCCCCTCACATTTTATGGAACAAATACATTATATTTTATAGAAACTGTTTATCAGGTGTGCAAATATACTCATTAGGTACACCAAGCTGACACTAATCCAGCCTAATACAAAGGTCCCACAGTAAATCCTCCCTCTATCATAGAGGCTGTAGTTTGTGCAGCAATCCATCTAATCATTGTTTCAGCCTGGACAGCATGATGCATGTATCAAATACTCAGCAGTAAACATCATTGACATGTTGCAGGTTTGTCACGTATAAAAACATCTGATCAAGTTATTAGGATAAAAACGCAAACAAAGTTAAAGCTGGTACCGTTGAGGTTGTATCTGCTGGTGGAGCTTCTCTCCCCAAAGCAGAGACGGTGAGTTTCACTGAAGGAGTCGACGTCTAGAGTCAGACACAAAAAAGAAAGACCAACACAATCAACAAACAGGTGGACACACAACACTAGCATGTGATTGGCTGAGAGGAGGTGATGTCAGCAGCTGGATTTACAGTAACATATTGAAAAGAACATGAAGGTAGAAGACTTCAGGTTCTTTGGATGACTTTAGACGTCTGTCTTTCTTACCTTCCTCTCGTGTCCCTCCGGAGAATCGGACAGGAAGCTGGCGTTCACGTCCTCCAGGTCTGAACCACTGGAGCTTACGGAGGTGACGCTGAGAGCGTCGCCGCTGTCCCCTCCCCCTCCCTGGTACGGTCTGTAGTGTGAGTGGTCAAAGGACTTGGAATGAGAGCCTGCGGAGCTGCTGGATCCGGCCTCCGTCAGCTGTCGGCTGGATGTGAGATAATAACAATGAATGATGATAATGTGAGTCAGACAGTTTAAGAAAACCTTTGTGCCCAGCACCTCCGTTCATCTCACTTACTCGCTCCAGCGTTTCATGATGCCTCCGTTCTTTTTGGCTCGGAGCGTGTTGCTGGCCGACTCCGACAGGGGCTCGATTTCACACGACAGATTGTAGCTGTAGGAACAGGGAGTCAGAGCGATGACAATGAAACTCTGAATTCAGCTCAAAGATAAGACAAGAGGACCTTGTATTCAAAGTCTTCCTGTCAACTCAACACCCAGAAATATGTCAGTGAACTCAGCACAGCTTTGTGGGCTGTGTAGTCGCTCTAATCCAGTACCATGGTCCCACATCACAAGCTCCATGATAAGTGATGGAAAAACAAATCAAAGTAACAAAAACTGGATTAATTTCTGTCAGTATGTTGAAGACGCTGTTTCTTCCTGGCAGCAATGACGTTATGATGATCACAGCTCAACAAATGGAAAAAGTGTTCTGAAGTAAATTAGACTGTTGCCTGGATGGTTCAGAGCTGATGGTGTGGGTTTTATTTACCTGGTACAAAGTAGAATATCATAAAAACTGTTGATGAGCACAGGGATCTGATATATATATATTTCACTTTCAATTACCGTACTGCACATTATAAATGGTCACACCATACAGTAAACTGTGACACTTCACAGTAATGAATCTAATAAAAGTTGGAAAGGGGGGTATTTGTATACAGTGGGTACGGAAAGTATTCAGACCCCTTTAAATTTTTCACTCTTTGTGTCATTGCAGCCATTTGCCAAAATCAAAAAAGTTCATTTTATTTCTCATTAATGTACACTCAGCACCCCATCTTGACAGAAAAAAACAGAAATGTAGAAATTTTTGCAAATTTATTAAAAAAGAAAAACTGAAATATCACATGGTCATAAGTATTCAGACCCTTTGCAGTGACACTCATATTTAACTCACATGCTGTCCATGTCTTCTGATCCTCCTTGAGATGGTTCTGCTCCTTCATTGGAGTCCAGCTGTGTTTAATTAAACTGATTGGACTTGATTAGGAAAGGCACACACCTGTCTATATAAGACCTTACAGCTCACAGTGCATGTCAGAGCAAATGAGAATCATGAGGTCGAAGGAACTGCCCAAGGAGCTCAGAGACAGAATTGTGGCAAGGCACAGATCTGGCCAAGGTTACAAAAGAATTTCTGCAGCACTCAAGGTTCCTAAGAGCACAGTAGCCTCCATAATCCTCAAATGGAAAAAGTTTGGGACGACCAGAACTCTTTCTAGACCTGGCCGTCCAGCCAAACTGAGCAATCGTGGGAGAAGAGCCTTGGTGAGAGAGGTAAAGAAGAACCCAAAGATCACTGTGGCTGAGCTCCAGAGATGCAGTAGGGAGATGGGAGAAAGTTCCACAAAGTCAACTATCACTGCAGCCCTCCACCAGTCGGGGCTTTATGGCAGAGTGGCCCGACGGAAGCCTCTCCTCAGTGCAAGACACATGAAAGCCCGCATAGAGTTTGCCAAAAACACATGAAGGACTCCCAGACTATGAGAAATAAGATTCTCTGGTCTGATGAGACCAAGATTGAACTTTTTGGCGTTAATTCTAAGCGGTATGTGTGGAGAAAACCAGGCACTGCTCGTCACCTGTCCAATACAATCCCTACAGTGGAACATGGTGGTGGGAGCATCATGTTGTGGGGGTGTTTTTCAGCTGCAGGGACAGGACGACTGGTTGCAATTGAAGGAAAGATGAATGCGGCCAAGTACAGAGATATCCTGGAAGAAAACCTCTTCCAGAGTGCTCAGGACCTCAGACTGGGCCGAAGGTTCACCTTTCAACAGGACAATGACCCTAAGCACACAGCTAAAATAACAAAGGAGTGGCTTTGTGACCGTTCTTGACTGGCCCAGCCAGAGCCCTGACCTAGACCCAATTGAGCATCACTGGAGAGACCTGAAAATGGCTGTCCACCAACGTTCACCATCCAACCTGTCAGAACAGGAGAGGATCTACAAGGAAGAATGGCAGAGGATCCCCAAATCCAGGTGTGAAAAACTTGTTGCATCATTCCCAAGAAGACTCATGGCTGTACTAGCTCAAAAGGGTGCTTCTACTCAATCCTGAGCACAGGGTCTGAATACTTATGACCATGTGATATTTCAGTTTTTCTTTTTTAATAAATTTGCAAAAATTTCTACATTTCTGTTTTTTTCTGTCAAGATGGGGTGCTGAGTGTACATTAATGAGAAATAAAATTAACTTTTTTGATTATGGCAAATGGCTGCAATGACACAAAGAGTGAAAAATTTAAAGGGGTCTGAATACTTTCCGTACCCACTGTATATGAGTCTCTATATATGTGCATATATCCTTAGTTATAACTGTATTTGTTATTCTCCGCATCACCTCGCTGAAGTTACAGCTCAGCCCGGGCAGGGACTTTTAGCTGTAAATAAAATGCTTCACGTTCAGCACGAGTGGACTGACTGACCTCTCTGCCTCGCTGAGTTTCTCCACGCCTGCAAACCACTCTCTGAAGTGGCTGTCCTGAGTGAAACTGTAGTTGTTGGAGGCCAGCTGGAGCAGTTTAATCTGAGCGATCACCTCAAACTCCTGCAGGGAGAGAACAGAGCAGGAAAAGAACAGAGTGAGCTGTCAGATTTTAATGCACCTGATTTATTTGTTGTCTGGACTTTTTCCTGTGAGCCCTTCTGAGATTCACTTTTAATATCACGTGAACAAATGCCTTTAAACCATGTTTTGAGTTTTAATTTCTGACTTTTGTTTGATCACTGAACCCAAACAGGAAGGTTTACTTCACCTTTCTTCTCTTCTCAAAGTTGATGAGTCCTCCCTGAAAAGATAGGAAGAGATAAACAGATAAAGACACGAGGAAGTGAAAGTAAAAAAAAAAAAAAAAGCATCACAGTATCAGCTCATGCTTCAGAGGATCCTGACCTCAGTGTAATCCTTCATGGCAGTGTCCATCATCACCAGGTCTGTCAGGAAGGTGCCCAGGTAAGGAATCGTCCCCTGCATCACTCCCTGTTCACAGAGGGATGACGAGTTAAACATAGAGACAGGAAATAACGGAACAAAAGCTTTTTGTATGAACAATCACTAGAAAACTAAAAAGCTGTAATGAGATGTACAAACTAAAAAATCCACGTGATAAAACATTCACAGATAAGCTTGGACTGAACTGCAGTAACATCAGCAGCCACTAGATGGAGCCACTGGCACAAAACCGTTGATGCTTATCACTTATCACTGGGGTGACAGCTGCCGGGGGTGAGTACTTTACTATTTCTGTCCAGAGTATCTGGTACTGTTGTGATTTGTGGACTCACCAGGTCTCTCTGCTGCTGGTGTCTCCTCTGAGCTCGTTTGGGGTTAATTTCCAAAGTTGCAAACTTGGAAGTCCCCTCCTAAAAAACACAGAGCACACCATGTTAAACACACACACACACACACACACACACACACACACACACACACACACACACACTTCACACTGTGTCTGAACATGTTACTTAATCCACCTACGGGGCTTAATTACCTGCCACCATCCCAAACACTGAAGTGCAGACACAAAATGGTTCAGTTTTCCTCAAAAATGTTTTTCAGACTGTAACATCAGTTTGATTTTGACGCTAAAACCCTGTTTTCATCTAGAAAGTTCCTGTGTTTTCTGCACACTAACAGAGGTGTGATGTGGAAACCTGACCCTGACACTGAGAACAGGTTTTTCTGTAGTAGTTCAACTTTCCTTACAGATCAAACCCCCCAAAAAAAACAGTACAGTACACAGTGGAGGATTCGGGTCTGTGGGGTTATCAGGCGGGAACCTCCCTTCAGGGATACTTGTTGGACTTGGTCTGAATCCCTTCCAGGCCCTTAGAAAGTGAATTCTGGGAAAAACGCCACTCCGGACACTACATATCAATATAAAACCAGCAGGGATGCTAAACCCTAAAAGTATTTAAGTGCATGAATTTATTGACATTTGTCAGCAGCTGAATATACTAAAATATGGATATTTCTGAAGTGTAAAAAGTCATTTCTATGATCTGAAACAAGGAACGTAAACACATTTTCATGTCGACTCTCGACTTTTTTAAAAACACTCCCTCCTGGCGTTCTCGGCCACATTCCTCAGAGTGACGTAATGTTCGGAGGCCTTCTGCAGCCCCGTGTAACTCAAGCTGCCTGCGTCGTCAATGCAGCCTGGACGGAGCAGATAGAGCGTGAGAGGCGACGCCCTGACCTGTTCTTTTACTCGAGCGCTGGGCCAGAGCTGTTATCTACCCCCACGGAAGGTTCCCTCCCTGTGACGTTAGCAGGGATTCCCCTCAGAGGAAGCGCTGGGTGTTCACTCGCTGTTACATCAGCAAACCACCCAGGCTGATCAACTGACGATAGCGTAGAAAACGCAGGGCTCTGAAACATGGTCACCATCTCCAGTGTCTACTCTGACACTTTCAAAGGGCATTAATGTGCGTATGAGAAGAAAGCACCAACCCATGAACTTGGTACATGTCCCAATGGTCGACTGAATGGATTGTACCCCTCTGTACCCCTGACACTGAAGGTGGAAATATTCCCCATCTCTTCGTGTTTGTTTGATAAGAAATACAGTGTCCAGCTGTTTTAGGACACTGCTGATCCTTTTGAAATCAGTCCATGAATAGCTCAGGGGAGTGCCAGGTTTCCAGGAGTGTAAGAACCATGCTAGTGGGATGTTCTGGTCCTATTGCTGTTCTTTGTCTTATTTTTATATGAGGAATAAACATGGCCTAACTTCAGGAACAACACCTGCCATTAGTAGCAGAAGGTAATATTTATTTCTTCACGGTTGTAACCTCAGGCCTACATCTGTAAATCAGCATGATCTAAAGCAGTCCAGGTTTAACATATACCTATGGATGGAAAGAAATCCATCAGTGAACTGCTGTGATATAGTGAAAAATGCAAAAACATGACGACTCCCAGTCAGCTTCTGCAGCTTCAGGGAGCATCTGTGATTTTTAAGCAGGTTTATAAAGAATTTGGACATTGCTCAGGTTATTCTAACTAAAACAAACCCTGTTTGTCATTCATCTTTGGAGAGCTTGTGTTTGTTTTAAAATTTTGGAACATGTAGATTTCCTGTTCAGTCACTTTTCTCTGTGTCAGCTCCTGCTGTCCTTGTACCAAATGCGTCAGTACGAGCTGGAAAACACTCCAGATGTGCATTAGGCTCCATAAACCACATTCATAATGGCAGCGATCTGTCAGTTGCACCGGGCCCACCCAGGACACCATCAGGAATACATGGTGGCCCAAAGGAACATGCTTCTTTGGATGCTGCCCTGCAGATGTTGTTACACAGATGTGAGGAAGTCCAACAATGGACAGGTCACCAAGCCTACATCCTGCTGGCCTCTGATCAGCTGCCATATGTAGGCATTATGAATATAACTCAAACAGACTGTTGATTGGCTGGTCTGATTCATCCTCTATAGACATGAAGATGTGTAAATTACACTTTCACATCTGCACAGCTGTGAGAGTCTCTGCAGCCCAAATTACACTCACAATGTAAATGTGGGCTGACAACACGTGTGAACACATCCGCCTATGCAGACACCAAGTGTGGTATTAAGAGAAGCACATATCCGCCCCTTCACAATCATGTTTAAACCATTTAGCTTGGTCTGCTGTAGCATGAAGGGCTTCAGTCCCTGAATAACAGTATCAGCTGCAACAATCCTGAGCACTGAAAATGATGAAATACTAAACTAGTATGTGGATAAAACTGACTTTTTCTTAACAGTTTAAATGACATTTGTGGATCCTGTTGAGATGTGACCCACCTTCACCAGCAGCTCTCGGCTGAGGGAGTAGTTGTTGTCGTCTGAGAAGATCTCGGACAGCTCGCGGAACATGCGGAAACTCTCCCTGTGGATTGAGTTTGGTGTTTAAAAAACAACAACAACAAAGCCTGAAATCTCTTTTAAAGTCAGCCCAAAGCCAACTAATTTACTCACTACGAGCACGACAACATGCCCAGAGACACTGAGAACGTACCGAGACACTTCCTCCCAGGTCCTCTTCAGGCGGTGGATGGCGTTGCATTGCAGGGCGGAGAGGATGGCTCGCAGCGAGGAGAAGTTCTTCAGGATTCGACACTCCTGAACACAACAGGAACAACAATCCAGTCAGAAGAAGAAGGCAAAGTGTGCTGTCTTTATTTCCTGACCATGTTTGCTAATGTTCTCTAACTGCTTGATGAAAAGTAGATCCCACAAAAACCAGTCACAGGTTCCTCACCCGAGCCACATCTATCCACCGCTCCAGCAGCCTGGCTCGCTGGTTGGGCTTCAGGGTCGGGTTGCTCAGGCAGGTGGTGATGACACAGTTGGTAACAGAGTTGAACTGGGCCACAGTGGCTCTGATGGTGGGAGCCAGGTGCTCCTTCCCCTTCTTGTCCCGCTGAGACCAAATCCCTCCCAGGCAGTGATAGGGCACCACCTTCTTAAACAGATCCTGCATAGAGAGACAGAGCATGAACCAAGTGTTTCACTGCTTTATTTTCAACCAGTTTGCATGTCGTCATGCATGTGTTGAAGGACTTATAATCAGTCAGATAATCAATTAGTTTATCAGCAGAAGATAACCAGCTGCTGTTTAAGAGTGCCGGTCCTGTTAAACATGTTGATAATATCCTCACCGCGTCCATGAGCGTGAACTGCTCCGCCACCATGATGGGGTCAAACGACAGGAAACTGAAAGCAGGAAGTTCGTCCTCAAAGCCACTTTCTTCCTGCGTAGCAAAAGGGCAGCCAAGGTGTTCCCCTGAAGAGATAAAAACACACCATCATTCACAGTCCTGGCATCCGCGGTTCAACCTACAGCACAGTTCCTGCACCTCTTCTCTTTCAACACCTCCTTCTTTTGTCGACCTTGGTGTTTGTTGCTTCCTAAGAGATCTGACAGTTTCTCTCAGTGCCCCTGCTGACAGTCACCGCCAACGAGTTCTTATCACTTGTACAACCAAACTGTTCTGTCTCACAACATGTGAACTGACACCGTCTGTAGCTACGTGAGGTGTAGCTGTGCACAACGACAAATTCTCCAGAGGAAAATCTAATTTTCTCAGTCTTTACATTAATAACAAAGTTAAGTGTTTACTGGGACCTCCTGTCCTCTCCTGTCCTGCCTTCATACCATCAGGATCAGGCTCACACTGCTGTCGGCGGTGGAAGTGGGCCAGCAGGTTGCGGGCACGGCGCTCCAGGTCCGAGCCAGGGAAGTGGAGGTGAAGGTAGGAAAGGAGCTGGTGCAGACAGTCGTAATTCGGAGGACTCCAGAAGTCCTCAGAGTACTGGTCCAGCCACGCGCCCAGTATGGATGAAACAGTGCTGCACAGAGTCAGAGACGTCATGATATGATCAATAAAATCCAAACAAATGAGACGTATAGCAAACTGTTGGGCTAAATATAAATGCTAAATAAAAGAGCAAAAATGATTTTCATTTTAATTCTCACTGAACTTATCTGTGGTGCAAACATTTTAGTATCCAGGTATCTAAACACATTCCCACCTACAGCAGACCATCTTTGGAAAAACGCTGAACTGATTTTCCTCATGTTAATATTTAAGCATCACTGCAGGCTTTATCTTTAGGATGTCGTATATTATCACAAACCAAATATTAAGTAAATGTTACACATTTTAACGTAGGCTGTTCACAAATGTCACCATATTTTAGCATTAAGTTACAGCTTGCTAGAGCTTTTCACTGAAGCATTTTAACAAACTAATAGGATAAAAGAAGCAATGATGCTAATGATCTGTGTTCAAGCTGAAGCCACAAAGTACAGTGAAGGTGTTTTATTCTGTGATTTATTGTATTTTATCAGTTTGTGAACTGCATTTTATCAAACTGCTGCAGAACTGCTCGCCCAGTCTGATGACAGGCGTCGAGCAAAGAAAAATAGCTCCTGGTGACACCCTGTTAACCTGCGGAGGTGTGGGCCGAGGCTCAGCGCTGTGATTAATGTGCTGTGAAGATCGCAGCAGACTTACTTCCTCAGCTCTGTGCATTCGTCCTGGGAGACTCTGTGTGCTTGGAGAGCTGCAGGCACATTTTGGAGCTTGGCATACCTACAGGAGAAACACAGGGTCAGTGTCGTTCACCAAAGTAAATGCACAGGGATGGAAAAATCATTAGCTGAACTTCAACATCGTAATTAGAAAAGCCACAAAACATGGCTCCTGACCTTTTTATGGGTTCTGACTCTTCAGCGAAGAGGGTGATAAAAATTAGTGCAAACTGTACCTGTTGAGCAGGAGATCCAGCACCTGCTTGGTGGTGGCGAAGGAGCGGTAGGTGCAGAGGAAGATGGTGACGTATGTGGAGTCCTTGCCCCTGAACGCAGACACCATGTACTCCACCAGCCTCTCCAGCGTGCCGGCCTTGATGGTCCGCACCTTGCAGGTTTCGTAGAGGCTCAGGGCCGAGTCCGTCTCCACGCCCAGCCACCGCTGGCCCTTACTGGCCGACTGGTGAAGCTGCATCTTCCTCAGCGTGATGGTGAAAATGGCGTCCTCCTCGGCCTCCTCGCCGATCTCCTGCGTCGAGCTCTACGAGACAGAGGAGGCAGAAAATAAGACATCTGACTAACGGCCGCAGACTGCAGCGCAGAGCGTGGTGGATTTCTCTCTCTGAATATCTGTTTGGAGCAGATTAGAGGGAGTCGGAGACTGGGAAAAGACACCGTTATTCTGTGGAACATCGAGTTAAAAACGTCCAACATCTCATTTTGGGACGAAACCCTTTAATTATGAGCATCTGTGTGACCGGGCTCTCCGCTGTGCACCGTCTCTCTGAGTCATACGGGCTGTGCACAAACAAACAATAGCTTGTTGCTAAACAGAGCTTACTGGATAACCAGCACTACAATACAAGCTGCAGCCTGCACAAAGCCAACAGGGAATTAACACAAGCCACATGTTGCATGAATGAGAGGCTGCTGCTGGTCACCAGCACGTTGTTGTTTTCTCCTGAGCATCAACAACAAAGATGCAACAGGCAGCAACACTGATGTCGACAGAGCTGGTTTCAACAGTCACGATACAAACATGCATGGATCCTGCATCAGCACAGCTGAATGTTACACAACACAAACTCCCTGGAACATGAAACTCAACTTTAAAGCGAAGGGGTTGAGCAACATCTGACGCTTTTAGACTTAAACCCTGATTATTTTAAAATACCATGAACTAAGATTCAGAACAATCACATGCAGTAACATGTGACAGGACAGCTACACCACCCCCCATGGCTCTCTGCTACCTACAGCCCTTCTGTTGTTATTCCAGCTTCTCTACCCTGTGTTGGCAAAGTCCGCTCCCTGAATGAGCCCCCCCCCCCCCCAGCCAAGGTTAGAACAGCCAGTAGTGGATCAGTTTCCAGTTTGTACACAAAGAGACACAAACGCTGCATATGCACCTCAAAGGATTTAAGTTTTGTTTTATACATTTATACTCAAACACGTTACTGTACTGAACTCTACATTTGACACTGTATGAGACCAGTTATCGACAAAGCGTTCTTATCAATACTGTGGTCATGTATTTGACATGGTACTGAAATGGAAACTCTGAGCCTGACTGTAAACAGCAGACTGAAGCTGGCGCCGCCTCAGCTCGGACACGTCACCCATCCACACTGCGATATTGATTTTGAAGGCCTTGGACCGTACTAACCTCTTGAGACTAGAAGTCAAATGAAGGAATGAAATTTTAAAAAATCTTTTACATCATTATAATTATGGGCTGTAGGATTTTGCCTTCTTTCCATTGGAATTTAAAGAGGGAAAACTTTGGGTAGTACTGACGACTGTTAATAAAAAATTAAAATCTATATATCAAACTATTTACCTGAAGATCTCAGATTAACCAGCTCCATCTCTTTTAAAAAACCATTCTGGATAAAACAAATTAAAGCTTTCATTGCATCTTTTATTTGGTTAAAATCTTATTTCTTCCTTCCTATAGCGAATTTAAGTCGTTTACTGATTTTCTTACCATGATACTGTGGTTGCTCGACTCTGCAGCACCTTGTAACATTAAGACAATGCTGAGTAAATGAAGACTATTATTATTATTAGACTATTGCTCTAAAACTGAAAATGAATAACGCTAAAGCTGCCTACTGTCATTTACCAAAACATTTCATCCAACTCAAACAGCCTCTCACCGCAGCATGTGCTTCAATCAGCACATTCTTTCACTGCTGAAAAATAAACCTGGACAATGGGAGCGCTGAGGCTGCTGAACACCTCAAACCCAAAGAGCATTAGCTACAGTAGCGTGAATCAGGGGGAATGGCATGTAATCTGGCGTGCCACAGTCATCCGTCACGGCCCCCTGTTGTGCATTCTGGGAGCATTAGTCATCAGAGTCCATTTGCAAGACTCAGTAACGTCCAAGTCTCGCTGTTGTCTCAGTTACTGTGGAAACAGGCTCAGATGAGGAAACGTTTGAATGTGGAAAACCAGCCTGACGAGAGATACTGTACCTTTAAGAACTCCCATTCCTATACTCAGGCTTAGGGCTGTAACTAGTCATTATTTCCATTATCAATCAACCTGCAGATTGTTTTCCACAGGGTGGCTGCTCCAGACCAGGCTGAAGCATTTCGTTTCCATTATCGCCTCACCTTTGCACAGAACCTGGACCTGTGTAACCCCGGCAGAGTGTGTGGCAGATAAATGGGCAGAGAGGAGACTAAGTCCCGGACTGCTGTAAATCCCGTACAGTATAACGGCTGAGGAGCAGCTGTAGCCGAGGGCCTTGACAGCAGGACAGCTGCTTATCAGCCGAGCCACAGAGGCTGCGCCGCTATCACTACAGGCTCTGAAAACATGTGGGGCTCAAGGGCAGCACCTCGCTCCGGCCGCCGCGTCATTTCCCACTACAATGCTCCCATTCACCAGTCCCGCCTCTGTCACCATGACGACCAAACCTATTCTATAACTCAAACGATAAACGGGAAGGAGTGAAAACATGTAAAGACACAAAAGACCAAATGTTTGCAGGTAGCAGGAAGCAGCTGAGGGTCTTTACACCAGGCGGTCTTAAATCGGAAGAATGCAGTTTCCACATGGAGCTGGTGATTGAAGGGCTCTTCTGTTTTCCAAGTGTCTGTCTGAACCACTAACCTAATTTACATTACATTTCTTAAGTGAATAAGATGAAACCTCTGTGGGCACTTTGCTTAAAAAACAGGGGTTCTTCAAATTCCATCCGCCCTCAGCATCCTGGACCCATCTCAGATCAAATAAACTCTCCCTGAACAAACAACTGAGAAGATATTCAGTGCAAATACGAGGGAATTCTCCCTGGACAAGAAGCTAGGCCCCGGGATTCTTTTCTTTTTTTTTTTTAAGTTGAGGTTTGTGTCCCATTCCTGCAGCCTGAGTCAGTGTTGAGTCAACCAGATCAGTCCTGGCTTCACTGGAAATCACTGACTCCTCCTCCACGTAATTCCCGGATCTCTGACCCCTCGTCATTCCCGAAACTTTGTTTGCGATACATTTACACTTGGCTTAAGAGGATTAACTCTCACTGAGAGGGAGTTTTTTCTCTTTACTATTAGAAAATATGCAGACCTGATGGGATCTGTGGATTTTTTTCCTGCCCCAGTTTTCTTTAATGCCAAATGTTTGGTGTTTCCAGCTCCTTAAATGTGGGGGTTGGATGCTTTTCTTCGTAAACTGAACCTCTTTGGGTTCTGGACAAAGCAAGATGACAGCCTCATGTGACACACAGTTAATATGTGGGAGATGTGTGTATCGATGTCTAGGTGTAGCTACACAGAAATATTAATAACTGCTGGTCGGGGAAACATACCAACTACAGAACCTGAGACTTATCAAATAACAATGAGAGAACAAGTCGGACTAACCCAAAAACAGTTTTCAAACTAATGTCGGCAGAAAAAGCAGAAAGAACAGGGACCAATGTTGTGGAGATGCAGTAAATGTTGGGGAATGTTTTTTTGCATTTCTCTTCAAAAATAAATAAATGAAAATACATTAAAGCATCTTAAAAGATGATAGAAACCACAAGACACAGAACCAAAAGAACAGGTTTGCAGCAGGGAACACAGGCCGACCAGGAACATGAGGAAGACTGCATGCTGAACACGAGACACTAAAAACATTCAGAACAAAGGACCAGATGTCTTTTATTTATGGAAGCGTACTCTATTCACCCACTGCTATTAAAGAAGTAACTAAACAAAGTGCATCACAGCCGCCATCATATTAAAGGGCTGATTTCATTTACTGGCTGCTCTCCAGCAGAAGTTGGTCTAAATCTAGTCACCACATGTTGCTGCAGAAAACAAAGAGAAACTGGGTCAAAGGTATTTACAGCAAAAATGTGAAGGTTAGTTTTAGCCATCAGGATAAATACCAACTCCAATATTTATGCAGCCTCCACAGCTCATCAGATACAGCACCACCTTAAAACAGTCACAAATATCCATCCATCCATTTGCCTGCAAGAATAAAGATAATAGATGACACTGATGATGTATTAATAAAAAGAAATCAGCGTCTAAATGTCATAAATATAAATGCATGGTCTGAAATGTAATGTCTCTAATTCAGCTGTGAAATGAATATTCTGTTTCTTGGTGTTTCTTGGCATCTTGTGTGAGTTTGTGAATAAAATGAGAACATGGGAAACCTCCAGCTGGGTCCACAGAAATGTCTGGCATCCAGAATCAGCCTCCTCCACACTCACTCCAACTCTTATCAGATCTACGTTCACCTACACCATCCTGACCGCCAAGGCCCCTGAATGTAAATGTGGGCTGGAGGAATGTGAGGAGAATAAAAGTGTCAGCAAAGAGTGATGAGACACAGAAAGAGGAGAAGGGAAAACCACGTCACAGGAGCCTCAGTGGGTGAGGGCCTGCTCTGCTGCTGGATGAATGGATTTTCTGCTCTGTCTCACCTAAATTAACGTCAATAACATAAACGTCCAAGTTCACTGTGGGGGACAGAGGAAAGATTACTAAACTGACCAAATTCTTAAGGGCCTGACTGTAATTAATAAAACGAGTTTTTTTTCACTGTAATTTGTAGAAAAACTTTAGTCAAATAAAATAAAGAAAACCTCACAAAGCTTGACAATTATCATGGAGACCTGTGGGAGGGAACTCAGGCAAATGAAGGAACGAGGAATAATTTTACTCTTTGGTTTTTTTGTAAATTAGTTTGTTTTTTGCGATTCTTTCCTTGTTTAGTAACAACTGTAAATACATATATGCATAAATACAGTATAGTATAGTATAGTGTAGTATAGTGTAGTATAGTGTGCAGACTGAATCATCCTTACATCTGATGGGTTACAGTCCACATAAACACAGGCAGCTGGGCAGGAACAAACGAAAACAAACACACACGGGGAAAAAGTAAACCCTCAATCTGAGCCAAATCCCCTCCAGGCCAAACAAGCACGCTCATCGACAGAAAACACACCTGCTTTAGACGTTCTTAAATGAACCCATAGAAAGCCCCCCAGAGTCCGGTGCTAAATGTAGACCAGCAGGGAAACTCCCTGAAAACCTGCCCCCAAAACAGGCAACAACCAACAATAGCACCCATCCATTACAACCCTGGAGCACAAGCCAGCGACTTCCCCTCGCTAACAATGAGCGCTGGAAACCATTGAGATCATCTGGACACGGTGAAAAAGAAGAAAACTGCCAGACGCCGGCTGCACTTCACCTCCCACTGTATGAGCCGCTTACACAGTTCAAACTAAACGCTGACTGGCTGAAAGCAGGGATCATTAAGTGTTTGAATCATAAGCCCTGGGCCATGATATATATCAGACCACCAGTTTCTGTTAGCCTGCTAACATTAGCAACAACCAAGCACAGCTAAGGCAGATCAGAAAAATTAGTTTTGCAGGTATTTAACTCATTAAATGAAACTAATTAAACAGCGCCGACAGAAAAGACATGATCAAAAACAAACGACACTGTAATCGAGCTGCAATCTCTAGTTTAAAACATACACATGAAACACCCACACCACATTGGACTAATGTGAGCATTTGCAGTTTCAAATTATCACCATGATTAAAAAGTCTATTTTTGTCTTTGAGCCTCTTCCAGCAAAAACTTGACATGAACACGAGCAGATTTTTCTGTGGAATGCAGTTGACAGACTGGCTGCAGGCCCAAGAACAACTGATTCGATTTTGGACTTGATCTCAATCTACATTTTGTGCTATCAGATGATTGTTTTTTAATTTAGCTGAAACTTCAGATCCTTTCGAAACATCCGTGTTTACGGAGTCGATGTAAATCCAACGTGACAGGAATAATTTGCTGCAACAGAAAGTTGGAGGAGGTTGCCTTCTAATTTACTTCTTCATCTCACCCACACAGTTTGTTATATCGTCTCTGGTCTTTCATCCAAACCTAAATCGTGATTTAACCCATGACTAAGTGCAGTCCTGTCCCTGTGTTTGCTGAAACTTTGTGACAGAGCTGTTGTGACAGGTATTAGAGAAACACCGGCCAACAGCTAAACTGGCTTTGTCAGCAATTATCAGTCACTAAAATGCATGTCCAGATCTTCATTAGCAGAATAAACCTCTTATCTTTCACTGGAGTCTGGTGGGGATCCTGGCAGTGACCACACCACAGTTTCTTTGACCTTCTCCTGTCTGAAGTATCGTACACTGCTGTTTACAACTAAACTATATCAACTCAAAATCCACCTACTCACTTATTCTGGAGTTTTGATCAAATCTGCCACTACATGTTTTGGATTTTTCACAGGTTGCATATCTACATTTTCATGGTGCAAGCTCATGATGAGAACTGTGTGATGTGCTGGAAAGCTCCAGAAGTAGAGAATTAATGCACCTGAGTTGAGACAAATGAAGCGTAAAGCTCAAAATGAGACAATGAGATAGAAATTCACCTTTAACTGGAATTTAACATGAGAATGCTTCATAAAACGAGATAATGATTAGGAGGTTTTTCAACAGCACAAGGAAAATGCTATCACAGTTATTATTTTGCAGCTATGGCTAAAATTTCAGGAGAAATATATAAAGTGGACAATGAGTTAAGCATAAAGTCAGCACTATGCTAACTGCAGCAGGGATCCAACGGAACTGTGGTCACATTCGTCCTGAAAACCTCCAAACTCTCAGCCATGTCCAGAGACAGTGTAGTAAAGACCTCCACCCCTACAGCAACAGCTCTGTCCTGCTTTACTCCAACTGCCTCAATAAAGAAAACTTTTGTATTTGACATTTATTAGAACAACAAAGCTCTCCAATGTTGTGCTTTACTCAAAGGTTTGGATGATCGGAGCTGTTTTACTTCTTTAACTTCCCAATTCTCAACTGCTCATCCTGATAGTCTTCGTCTTTCTAGATGACTAATTGTTTCTATTCTACAACTGAATCATTCTCTGATACCAAAACACACAGAGGACAATGGTAAACATGTCTGTGCAGAGTAAAAGAGAACTGTAATTAGTTTTGTGTCTGGACGGTTTCAGTTCTGATATGAATCTTCAAGTCGTTTAAGTTTGAGTAAACTCATGGGCTTTGTATGCGTACTCGTGTTTTCTTGTTCTCTTTGCAAATATTCCCCAAACCCCCTGAGGTCCAAAGTTCATTTTCGGCCCTGGAAACAGCAGTTGAGAAAACAAACAACTAGTTTCTGTTCTAAAGGTTTCTATCAGATCACATTACTTAAAGCCAACATGGATGTTTGTACAAGTGGCAAACATAAGCCCAGTGTGCCCTCAGTTTTAGCTCTGGGTTTGGTCTCCACCACCTCCTGTGGGACATCTCAGCCTCTTCAGCTGTTTAATGCTCCACTGTCTTCACCGGTTTGTCTCCGACTATGGACACAGAACAGTGAGCAGAAACTCAACATAAAGCTAATTTTCTGCAGGTTCATCACTATAAACAACTTGTGTTTGTCATGTGGTAAAAAGGCAACGCCATTAAATCTGTTGTTATTCAGGATGATGTGTCACCTGCCAGATCCAGGGAAAAACAACTCAGACTTAACACTTTGAGCTGCAGCTTTGATTTGGAGCTTGAATTGACTACACAGACAGACAGCGAGTGCAGGATCAGGCTATCTAAATAAATTTGGAGAAGTATTTTCCAGGCATCGGCCCTTCACATTTCAGCCACTGTCTGTTTCTGTCGTTCTGGCTGCAGCTGACATCTACCGCTCGGCTACTCCGATCTCTCCAAAGCGAACGGCGGAAACAAAAGCTGCTCTGTGCCGGCCGGGGTCGGACGTAGTGGCTCCGATTCCTCACTGGGACTCACAGCCAAACTTCCACCTGTGCTTAAATCACCGCTTATCTTTAAAAAGGGCACATCACAGCTGGACTCCACTCACTCAGGGTGTGTCCGCTGTGCAGCAGACATGACATCGATTCTCACAAAATAGCAGAAAACTCAGTGAAGTCAGTTTTCTCACTGTAAATCTGGGTCACATGGACATTCGAACGTGGGTAACCTGCACCCAAAATAACAACGAGCAGGCTTTAAACCAACACTGTATGTTCTTGAGATCGTAATGAGATATTCTGTTTGTTTTTGATTGATTGTGTGATTATTTCTTCCACGTGGGATGACTAGAGCTGCACTGTGTTATTAAGTCACCGCTCTGGGACAGCTTGTAAGCACAGCTGAGTCACTGTTAGTGCTGAGGAAGGCCAGACATGATAGAAAGCAAACTGTTTTGAGATTTTGTTACAGTAGCTCTGCGTATGAGTGAACTTCCTAAAAACGTACAAAGTGAATTAGATGAAAGTGAGTTCACAGCATGAGGGGCAGCAGAGACAACAAACTGCACTTCAGTTGTTTGCAGAGCTGCAGGTCTCAGTCTGATGTCCTGTGCTCCCAGTCCAGTCTGGTCTCTAACAATGAGCTGTTGAACTACTGACTGATTAAACCCTCTTCAGACCATCTCAGTGATCAATCTGTTCTTTGTCCTTCAGTATTTTATAAGGGTTTGGTCCTTAATGGTGCAGGTTGGCTCCTGGACTACAGTGTTTGGAGCACTCTCAGGAGGTGTAAACGCATTATATTCAGACAGCTGTGGGACAGATATTTGAAACCTAAAATTTAAAAACTAACAGAAGTGAGAATAAACTGCTTCATCATATCAGTATCTAGTGTGAATGCACCATTTTTTTACCTGCACGTTGAGGTTTCAGCAGCACGTCAGACCTTTTGTCATGCAGAACAATAAAGAAACAAATATGAAAGGAAGAATCTGCACTGAGTCAGGCAGCACAGCATCACTTTCTAACACAGCAGTAACTTGATCTGTTACCAGACCTCCATTTCAAAGCCATCTGATCCTTGCAGGCTGATGTTGGTGCTGGTTGCATGGAGCCAGAGGGATCAACAAATGACTGAACCCAACCACCCCCACCCTCAGCACCATCACATCAGCCCCAGTGACCCCACATACTGCAACACCACCTGGCATCAAATAACAGGCACCTCGGCCTCTGCGGCAGGAAGGGGGGGGGACGGGGATTTTGGAGGACACCCCCGGACTCTGCAGGAGGTGGATTAAGCATTAGGTAACTGTGTTAGAAGAGGGGATTAAAGCCGAGCAGAGAGACCAGCGCTACCTCTCTGAGCTCCGGCAAACACAGGGGTTTTACTAATAGACTCGTGATATCGTTTCAGATCTGACTGATGACAAAGAGAGCAGAAAAACCAAACACAGAACATCTCATCCCGTCCTAGAGGACAGACAGAACGCAGCACATCGTCTCCATGTGGTATCAGTTATGATGATGTCCTCGTCTGAGCACTGGCCTTACATAAGCCTGATAAATATGATTACTCACGCTCCCTCCTTCTCTGCTCGAATATACGAGACGCAAAAAAGGATATTTTACAGACAGGAGAGAAATTGGATCTTTAAGTCGAACTGATCCAGTGGGAAATAAATGAGTGAGGTTATGGACATGAAATCAGATAAATTTGGTGACTGGGATTAAGTGTAAAGTCCAGAGTGTCCAAAAAATGCATTAGATATATACTTGATCTTAACCTGCAGGTACAGAATATGTCATTAAATCTACAGAACCAGATGGATTTTGTTATTTAATATGACAGTATATGTTAGCCTGGGCTGTTTAAGTTACAATACTTAAACACTTTACTTTGCTTTGGACCCAGTTAATTAACAGAGAAAATAAAAAGCATATTAATCAAAAACAAATGGATTTTCTGTGCTCTACAAAAATCATTCACATCACTTGAGATAAGTAATTAATCATTTAAATTATTTTTAAAGCTTTTTAATTGTCAGTTCAACAAATGAAGAACAGCATTTTTCTTACGTTTTAGTAACAAAAACTGAATAATTGAATCAATAAAATAATCTGCAGGTTAATTTATAATGAAAATAAATATCACAGGTCAATTTTACTGCAGGTCGGCAAGATAAACTGTCAGCACCACGGGATTTACATTGGCTGGCACAAACATTCTGCAGTTTTTAAATCTTTTTTGAACCAACCAATTCACCGATTACGTGTCAGTATACCTGGAAACTATTCCCTGAAATAAATGCTGAGGACATTTATGGGTTCATGTTGTCTTAAATGGATTTTCTGCACCACACTGACAAATACAATAAATCCATAAAGACCAGGGAAACAATTAGTGACATGACAAACAGACCAGCGATTCTCAATATTGCTATTTTTTGGTATTTCATAAGACTTGGTAAGATTTGACTCCGTGCCACCCACACCGGCGTCTTTTCAGTACTGAACTGAATGAGGCATAATAACGACAGTGAAACCTGTGAAAAACAGCGCAGTCATCCTGTAACTGTACTCTGCTGCCAAGGTCTGAGCAGCCACAGTGTGTTTCACTCTGAATTTCTATACCTGTAGGTGTTTCTTTGGTCTGTTTCACTAGCATGTGGCATCTCTATGAAACTGTATCACCCAGGGAAAAAACCCTGTACTTTCCAGCCCACGCTGTCATTTTACACTGATGAGGAACTTGCAGGTGAGCACACTGTACACACTGACAAATATCATTTTAGCGGCTCTGTTCAGGTTATATAATATCACCTGAGATATAAGGCAAATAAACTGGGCCCTCTGGACACCTACAGGTAATAAACTGCTTCCTCTTTGGTCTGTAAGCCAAAATAAGAGTCACAGCCCTAAAAACCATCCCTAAACATACTGCTCATTATTAAACTGCATGTGGTTTTATAAGATCATGGCAGTTTTCCTTGTACAAAACAATTCAGGACCCAGCTAAGCCTCCCCACCCCGGACTCTCCTCCGAATCACAACACAACAAACCGGATCAGCTAACGGACCTCGGTCTCCTCCTTCACCCTCCTCCCGCAGCGGCCCCGCCACCTCCCCGGCCTCCTCCTCACCTCCAACAGCGGCAGGTCCGGGTCCAGGTGCGTGAAGCTGTGCAGGACCACCGGGCTGGGGTCCTCGACCACCTCCAGCCTCACCCCGTCCCAAATGTTCCGCACCCTCCACGACGAGTCAAACATCTCGAGCAGCTGTCCCGGCTTGACGCTTTGCGCCTCGCTTTGCATTCCCGGGAAATAGACCATGGATGCCCGCGGGCCCGGGGGTTCGGTCACAGCGACGGCAGCGGCATTTTCTCGGTTCCTAAGTGTGTTTTTAACGCCCGGAGCCGCCGGTTCTGCCTGAGGCTCCGCGGCTGTGGTGAGTCCTGGCTGCCGTGTGCTGCGTTCAGGACACTCGTGAGTCAGAGCGGGGCTTTTCTAAAGCCTTCCCCCAGCCTGTGCTGCCTTCAGGGCTGTCGGAAATACCAGACACCGAGGGTGTAACGGAGGATTAAACACTGGTAACAAGACGTATTCACGGTTTTTTAAGTACACAGTGTACAGTTCCTCTGCTACATCTTAAAACCCTGCATTAAAAATAAAACCATAACAGAAATGAAATCACATTGAAGTACCAAAAGTAAAAAATGTCGTTTCAGAATAATTTATATGATGAATTAACATTTCAGTGTTGCAGCTGTTAAAAGCAGCGTTCATTTTAATACTTTATATGACGCTGATCAGTATCTTAATCAAAAATAATCTAATATGAATCACAATCATTTATTGATGATATATTACTGTATTAATCTGAACGATCTGATATTTAATGCAGCCAAATGAGCAGACCTACACTATGCGTATAGTAATTTGTAATTTGCTGTACAGGAATATATACGTACAGGCCTAAGAGGTGTCCCTGAAGGCAGCGTAGCCTCCTCTCTTACCTCATGTGTCTGGGAAGTGACAGCAGTGTGTTTGTGTTCACTATGGCAGCAGGCTGCTATGAGAAAAGAAAACACACTGATGTACAGTTTAGTGACCGTGCTGAAATCTGCACTTCCAGTAATGGTCCTGGTTTATAGGTTAACTGGTTTCTGAAGCAGGCAGCTGGAA
This sequence comes from Mastacembelus armatus, assembly GCF_900324485.2. Classification (NCBI taxonomy): domain Eukaryota; kingdom Metazoa; phylum Chordata; class Actinopteri; order Synbranchiformes; family Mastacembelidae; genus Mastacembelus; species Mastacembelus armatus. Next base: position 23,819,245 of record NC_046641.1, on the reverse strand, counting down.
ACAATGAACTGAGCAGGGCTTCGAGAGATTTTGTCCATAATTTTAAAAGCCAAAAAACACAATTCCCACAGCACCTGAAATACTCGTCAGCCCCTGATTAATGTGAACTAGCAGGGAGAGAAGCTCCTTCAGTTTTGACAGATTTCAGGAGTGTTATCTCAGCAGGAGCCTTTGGAGGTTTGACATCTGACACTGCCTCCTACTGGCCAAAGTCAGGAACAATCGCCAGGCTTTTAAAATGATTACCAACTCTAAATAATTAGCCTGTTTTAAACGTGTCAGCAAAACAAATGAACACAACAGGTGGGTTGTCTGTATTTTACAGATAATTAGTTAACTGTAATTAATGGTATTTGGTTTCAAAAACATGTGTAAAAGCGATTCAACAAACATCAGAAAAACATCTGCAGCTGCAGCTGAGGTCGCCTCAAACCACAAACATGTCCGACCTCGGCGACCTTTCTCACTGATCACTGAGCGACTGCTCTTCATAACTCACATCTGCTAACACACACACACATTTCATATGTGTGTGTGTGTTAGAGAGACAGAGGAAGGAAGAGAGAAGCTAAGGGCCCACATGGGCTTTTGCATTTTGGAGTGATCGATAGAGATGCTGATATTCTTGCCCAGTGAAAAAGAAAATAGTAATAATAATGTTTTAATGCTAGCAGGTGCCAGATATGTACAGAATATACAGAATAATTAAATGTATATTTAAATATACATAGAAATAAAATGCCATGTTATAGAGGAAGCTGTATATCTGATTAGATTGAATAATGACCAGAGTCTGGTCCCATTTTGATCCAAATCAAGGTCCTGAACTGGTCTGAGAAAACCAGGCCCCCCACGTGACGTATCCTGGTTAATTGCTGCACATGTAAACATCTAGTCCTGGTTTTGAGGAGCTGGACATGCTGCTCTGACTGAAAACTCTGACTGGACTTTTAGCAGAAGCGTCAGTATAAAAACACTGGTGCTTGTATCAGTCTTCCACAAAACCCATATGGACTGAATCTGAGAAATCTCAGTGAGCTCGGCCAACTTTCAGTCTGCCGTGATTTAACTAAAGCTCCTCTTCCATCTGCTGAAAACCAGAAACAGAGCGCGGTGTCGTGCTGCTGCTGTCCCACGAGGAGGTGACGTGAACAGCCCGCCTTACTTTCTTACTCTCGCCCACATGAAGAAGCACACGCTATTAACCAGATGCACACACAGAGAGATACCAAGCAGCATAATTAAAGAAGAGTCTGCTATAGGTCCCAGCCCCGAGGAGGCCGCTAACCACCATGACCAGGTGAAAATTACAGTCACAGCAGTGACATCAGGAAGAAATTTCAATCCTGATTACACACAGCAATGCAGAGATTTACTTCTGCAAAACTCTTGTCAGGATGCCATTTTCCAAGGAGCTTCACCCCCAGCGGAGGCTCATTGGCCAGCAGTGGAGGCCTGTGGTTGTACTGGGCTGCTGCCAGGCGCACAATGTTCCCCAGAGCTCCGCAAACTATAAATCTGTAACAAATAAAGCCAATGAGAGAGGCAGACACAGCACGAAGTTATACAACCGGAAAAAACAGGCAAACAGAATCAGAATAAACTGATTAAAAGAAGTACAGAGACCAGTCCAGGAAGATTTTTCAAACCTGCCAAATGCAGCTGAAAGACATCAGAAGGAAATAGCTGTTTTGGACAGCTCTGGGATGGAAACCTTCAGCAGTTTTTTATAACGGATCAAGTGACTGCATAGTGTAAAAGGAAACTGTCATATGAAAAAACAGAATCAAAACCAGCTTCTTCTTGCACAGTTTTGCCTTAACAGCACATTTCTGTCTATGGTTAAACCTCAGCTTTCATCAGAGCCGTTCCCAGCAGCAGCAGCTGTTCCCAGCAAAAACTGTTTGGAAACCACAGCGTACACTCGTCGCCCAGCACCAAACAGCACTCTGACCCGGTCGGTCACCAGCCGATAGAGAGTCCACAGCAGACTGAACACTGGACTGAACCTCGACCAGGTGGACGCTGACCCCAGTCCAACAGGACGATCGTGTGTCTGCAGGCCGTGTAAACAGACTCAACACAACAACTCTGTGTTGACTCTTGATCATTTTGTCAGACAGTAACGGTTCTGGGACATGAAGTGCTACGACAAATACGAGGTTGCTTAATTCCAAATAGAGTAAAATTTTATTTTGAACACATTACGCTTCCCAAGCATCATAAAAACTGATTAACACATTATAATAGATGATAATAAAGTCAGATAAAATCTTTTTTATGTGATTACTGACGCTGCTGTGAATGAAATTAACTCCTCCTGTGAAGTATCCACTAAAATTTACCCAAATCTAAATGACAATATGGGGAAACGCAGCTGTAATAATAGCTCACAGGAACATCCAACATATTGTTTTGACAATAAAACAGAAAGAAAAGAGAAGATATGATATTTT